>NC_033631.1:8999628-9003745 GCF_001540865.1 Ananas comosus | reverse complement strand
TATATATAATGACTGGGATACTATCGATAGTACCAAGTATTTGGTGCTATCGAGGTTTCCGACATTAGATTTAACTCTTTGACTATTTTCACCCATTAGATTATACTATTCAACCAATAACTCACTCAACCCAAAGGAACCCACATTATTCTAACCGTACATTTTTTCATTAAAGAGCCGAAAACCTAATAGCACAAATAAATTGGTGCTATTGATAATATTCCAGCCTAATTTTATGTATATATATAGAGAGAAAACTAGGCTGGTACACTATGGGTAGCACGGAAGTCTTTGTGCTACCAAATTATTTTTAATGATGCGGTTTTCAAATTGACGATCGGCTCCATTGGATTTGATCTACACTATTGAAAGAATTTGAAAACTAAATTTCATAATTTTTCGGTATCATTTACCTCTCAAACGAGTCTAAAAATGAACGGCTGAAAATCAAAATCTCATAAAAAATGATAAGAAAAGATTTGAATTTAAAATTAGAGATTATGATCTTATTCTAAATAGTGAAAAGAATTTTTTATAAAAATTTCATCAAATTTGGATTGTTTTACATCGTTAAATTTACAAACGCATCACATTTATCATTAAAATTGTTAATTTTGAGACCTTTTGATCACTAGCGAAATGATGGCGAAAAATTATGAAATTTACATTTTAAATACTTTTAATAGTGTAGATCAAGTCTAACAGAGCCTATCGTCGATTTGGAAGCCGCATCATTTAAAACAACTTGGTAGCACGGAAGCCTCCATGCTACTGATAGTATATACCAGCCTATCTCTCTCTCTCTCTCTCTCTCTCTCTCTCTATATATATATATATATATATATATATAGTCTAGGGCTATTATCCTCTTATGAGTGTAGCCCCTTTGTACTCATAAGTTTTCGACCATTGGATAAAAAGATGTGAGGTTAGGATGATAATAGTCCCCGGTTAGGTTAATAGTGGTTCCCTAGAGTTGAGTGGGTGGTTGGTTAAATAGTATGATTTAACGGATGGAAATGATCAAAGAAGTAGATCTAACGGTAAAAAATTTATGAGTATAAAGAGGACTATACTCATAAAAGTATAGTAGCCGGGCTCATATAGTCTAGGGCTACTATACTCTTATGAGTGTAGCCCCTTTGTACTCATAAGTTTTCGACCATTGGATAAAATGATGTGAGGTTAGGATGATAATAGTCCCCGGTTAGGTTAATAGTGGTTCCCTAGAGTTGAGTGGGTGGTTGGTTAAATAGTATGATTTAACGGATGGAAATGATCAAAGAAGTAGATCTAACGGTAAAAAATTTATGAGTATAAAGAGGACTATACTCATAAAAGTATAGTAGCCGGGCTCNATTT
Source organism: Ananas comosus (assembly GCF_001540865.1). Lineage (NCBI taxonomy): Eukaryota > Viridiplantae > Streptophyta > Magnoliopsida > Poales > Bromeliaceae > Ananas > Ananas comosus. The sequence continues at coordinate 9,002,383 of NC_033631.1, read as the reverse complement.
TAAGAAAAAAAATAAAAATTTTTGAAAGTTAGAAAAAATTTTAAAAAATAAATATTTACAGAAAGTTTCTGCATATATAAAAGCAAATTTTTTTTATTAGTTTTAATTTTTATAAAATTGGACCATATTTTTAGATTGGGTTAATTGCATACAACACCCTATAAATATATCGAATAGCAGGCATATATTCCTATAAAGTTTAATTTTTTATTGTTACCCTTGCAAAAGCCTAGTGATATCCATATTTGTTGCTCTGGTTTGTTATTGTTAGAGGACTTTTTATTTTTTAACAGGAGTCCGACTACTATACTATCGATAATACTAAGCTCTTGATACTATTGAGTTTTCTACCGTCAAATCTATCCTTTTATCATTTCCACCCATTAGATTATACTATTAAACCAACCACCCACTCAACCCTAGGAGATCATTATCATCATAACCACTCATCTTTTCATCAAACGGCCGAAAACTCAATAGTACTAAGGACTTGGTACTATTGATAGTATAGTAGCATAATTCTTTTTAACAGTAAATAAAAAAAAGATATTTTTGCTTTTATAAATATATCTCTCTAAAAGCCCATTATGCAGAAATGTCCTCTAAAAATTATTTTTATCCAATAACATAAAAAGGGTAAAAACATCAATTTAACCTATCCAGTAACCCGGATTAAATATTTTACTTATAATTAACTGTATGATGGTAACAACGTAGGGATATTTGAAAATGGTAGGACTTTTGTAGGGATAACTATAAAAAATTAAACTTTTATAGGGATATATCTATTATTTGATTTGTTTACAGAGAGTTGTATGCAATTAATGTGAGACCTAGATAGTTCTATATAGGGTTAAAACTCTTAACCCGGCTTAAGCATTTTGGTGGTGACTAAGCTCAAGAAGTTAAGAGAGTTAAGTGTGTTATGATGGAAGTAGTCGGGTGACCCCCAGGAAAGTTAGGGCGTCACAGTTGGTATTAGAGACAATTACTGGCCGAAAATGTGAAATGAGCCTCGCGGTGAGCCAGAATTATATAACTGGGAGAGCGAGGCTCTTATATTGTTGACTGTTGTGGGTGGAGCGCAGCTCATCACAAGGTCGATTTAGGCTAGCGAGACGAATCTCTAGGGGTGGAATTAATTTCAAATTCGACTTGAAATTAATTTCGAGCCTAAATTTAAGCTCAAGCTTGGATTGAAATTAATACGAGCCGAGCTCGAGCGAGCCTAATTTCAAGTCGAGCGAGCTCGAGCCCTAAACGAGCCGCTTGAAATTCTCAACATCATACGATCAATAGTTTAATTTGTATAGAACATTATCTATAATTTGATACAAAAATATGTCTAATAGTTGAAAGTATAAAATAATTATATAAAATATAGTATTATAATATGAAAAAAAAATTATGAGTTGAATATCTAATCTTTTCAGTCTCACATATTTTTTCTTCTGCCTTCAATCTCTATATTATTCATTTTTATTTATGTAGTCAAAAATAAATAAATTATATAGATAAATATTAGATTAAACTATCCAATCATATATAACTAAAATTAAAATTTTATATGAATAATAATTTTTACTTTAAAAATATTCTGTATATTTTTTCAAGTATACAATTAATAGTAAAATAGGCAACGGCAGGCATATGCTGCTACTTGGTAACTTGGAGGGCTTCCGGCTTGGCCACATAGGGTAAGATACAGAAAAAGAGAAAGAGAGAAATATATTGAAAAATTAGAGCTATGTGAAAGAAAGAAAGAAAGGAAAAATATATAAATTTAGTAAAATTTTGCTCTTTTATTTGGCAAATGAGCCAGCCGGCTCGGGTATAAAAATGTATATATAAATGGCAAACATTTATACATTTTTATACATTTCTTTCACAAATTTTTATATAAATTTGTGAAAGAAAGAAAGAAAGAAAAAATGTATAAATTTAGTAAAATTTCTCTGTCGTATAATTGAGTCCAGCTGTATTTTGTTTGTTTCTTAATTTGTGCTGTTTAATGCGCTCGTGTGTGTTTGAGAATTGAGACACAGAGAAAGTCTATTGTATCATATTTGCACTATATTATCAATAATAAGTTAATCATATTTTTTATTTTTAAAAAAATAATAAAAATATTTTTTTATTAATCATAATATAATGTATCAATCTAAAAAAAATTTTAGAATGCACCAGGTATATTAGTGACGTGATATTTCTGACCAATCAAATGAATCTTTTTGAATTAATCCATCACATTATGATTATAAAAAAATATTTTTATTGCATTTTTTTCTAAAAGGAGAGGTATGATTAGCTTGTTATTACTGATGTTGTGCAAATATGACACAGTAAACTTTCTCTAATTTAAGAGAGAAAATTTTATTATTTGGAAACACCACGTCACGTTAGTAATATATCCGGTGCATTTTAAATTTTTTCATGAGATAGGCTGCGTCTGCGCAGTCTTTAATGGATAGAGCTGATGGCAAAAAAAAGTTAATGCTTCAGATCCCACGCGCCATTCATGTATTTTCAAATTTATATATGTCAAAAAAATTATGATAAGAATAATATAAAATATATAACTATCTTCCAAATCATATTATATAAAAAAGTTAAAAAAAATTTATTAGCGGTAATTATATAAAATCGATCTATACCATTCATTCATATCTCCTGAATTTTACAATAAAATTTTTGTAAGTTTTCGGCCCTTGGATTAAGGGATGTGCGGTTAGGATGATGTGGACTATATATATAT
>NC_033631.1:8997132-8998920 GCF_001540865.1 Ananas comosus | reverse complement strand
TTTTTTTTTTTTTTTTTTCCTCTAAGACCCTCCTCCATCGCCTCTCCGGCCTTTTGCGACAGTAAAAAGGATAGCGTCGCATCCTCTTCCTCTCTTTTTTATTTTTTATTTTTTTTTCTCTCGTTCTTTTTTTTTTTTTTCTCTTCGACCCTCCTCCACCGCTTTCGTGACCCTCCACGACGATAAGAAGAATAGTGCCGCGTCCTCTTCCTCCGCCATCGCCGGTGCAGCCACCGACACCGGTGCCGGAGAAGGAGGACTCATGCAAGCGCGGGTGAGAGCATAGCGGACAGAGGCGATGAGATCGTAGCCGAGGCGGTGCTAGCCGTCGCTCGCTAGGGTGAGGACGAAGACGCACCCGTGCTTCTTCAATAAGCGCTTCCAGCGAGGGTGGTGGCGGCGGGTAGAGAGCGAGGAAGAGATCGCAGCAGCTGTGACATCCAAATAATCCCACATCGGATAGTTATGACTAGATATGGGAGTATATAATTTTGATTATGCAAGATATAATAATTAGGCTTAAGCATTTTGGATCGTTGGTTTGGGCCCGACGAATTATTATTGTTTGTGGGCCAGATCGTTACATTTGGTATCTGAGCCGGTTCATTAGCCAGAAGTGCGAGATGAGTCTTGCCTGAGCCAGAGTCGGAATGGCAAAGTAAGTCAGGGTCGGTGAATAATAGGTTAAGTCAGGGTCGAAATGACAAGGTTAGCGAGACAAGTTTTACATTGCCTGGTGATCTTGGGCTGTGTGTGTATTTAGGATTGACGAGAACGTCAGAGGCTAAATGGGGAGAGTCTGTGACATCCCAATAATCCCACATCGGATAGTTATGGTTAGATGTGAGAGTATATAAGCTTGATTAGGCTAGATATAATAATTGGGGTTAAGCATTTTAGCCGGTGGTTTGAACCCAACGAGTTGTTATTGCTAGTGGGCCGGATCATTACAGCAATGAAAAAAGATGCAAAAAATAAAAAGAATAAAGAGTAAAAAATAAGAAACAACTTTTTATTCAAAAAGATGAAGAATAAGAGAGAAAAGAAAAAGATGATGAAATTACACCGTTTCAGGAGAGCGTTGTACTGTTTCAGATGAAACTTACACTACTTGAGTGAAGGGGGGAGGGGGGAACCACCGAGTATAGTGGTTAGAGTGACAAATAATGGAGTAGTACTGCGAGAACGATCTTCTCGTCGTAGCTCAATCCAACTTATGGTGTCTTCCCCAAATCCATATCGCTCAAGTTGTCCCCAACCCCTCAAATGCCTATGAAAGCGCTAAGTAGGATTAAGACTAATTTATTCTTTATATTATAAATAAATAAGTTTGATGGCTTAGTCTCACCCATAGTTAGTTAAGTCGGATTCGGCAAAAATTCGGTACGAATATAATTCGGTTAAAATTCGTTTTCTAATTTTTAAATTCGTTGAAAAATACGGCTAAAAAACGGATTCGATAATTATTCGGATACGTGATTTATACGGATATTATACGTTTACCAATCAAAAATTCGGAATTAAAAATTCGGCTATTAAATTATTTTTTTTCTCAAAATTTATACTATACTATTAGTATAAATACTCATATTTCTTATGAATATAAGAATAAAAAGATACAAAATTAAGCTAATTATGTAAAAAAAATATAACAAACTATATTATGCTTATAATTAAATAAAATATTATATAATAATATTTCTATAATAAAAATAAAATACTATATATAATAAATAAATATATATTTATAAATAAAATTATATATATATATATATATATATATATATA
>NC_033631.1:8899819-8994101 GCF_001540865.1 Ananas comosus | reverse complement strand
CGGCAGAATCTAAGGTGAGCACGATGATCAGCAATTTGCTACGATCATCGTGCTCCCTTCCGCAGAGATCGGGGAGACTCGGGAAGCTCAGAACACAAACCTGTCCAAAATAAGTCCTATTTCGGGCTTGGCCGGAGCAAGCTTGCTCCGGCCGGCCTTCGGCGGCACGGCGAAGCGCGTGGCGGCCAGGAACGGGTGCGGGGGAGGTGAAGAGTGAGGTGCTCACCTCAGTTGGCGACTGGAAGCGACGGCGGCAGATGTGGAACAAACCGAGCCCGCACGGCTAGGGCACGGGTTCCACGGGCAATGGCGGCCACGGCGGCGGCCGGGGCCGGTCGGGAACGGCGGAGGAGGGTTGCAGGAGGTCGGAGGGATGTCTCGGGTGCGGCCCCGAGCGGCGGCGGCGCGAGGGAAGGGCTGCAAGCTTGCCTCGGCCTGGCTCGGTCTGGGAAGCTGCAGGCGGCTGGAGCGGCTGCGGCGGCGCACCGGGCGGCTCGGGGCGACGGTGGCCGGCGGGGGAGACTCCGACGAGGTCGGGACGACGCCGGCTACGGACCCAGAGGCACTGCAGCCTCGGCCAGGCTCTAACCCGAGGGAAATAGAGAGAGGGATGGGAAGAAAGATGGGTGGTGGCTCGGCGGCGGCCGGGGCTCAGCCGGCGGCGACCGGGGGTGCGCGGCTAGGGCGGGCGAGCAAGGTGAAGGTAGCAGGGGCGACTAGGGTATAGCTGGGGGCTGGCTAGGGTTAGGGTTAGGGGATCAAAACCCTAGGAGCTATAAATACCAAGGTGCAACTTTGCAAATAAGTCCACCAAACCTCAGTATTTATAACTGAGTCCTTCACAGTGCGTGTAAAACGCGCGAACACCCCTCCACGTGAGATCCCACGCGAAACGGTACATAAAATATCGCGACTTTCGCGAAAATATCATTTTGCCCTCACCGACCTCTCCTCGATCAACGTGCGATCTCCGCAGATTCGTCCGTCGGATTTGCGAACGGATCGCACCAGTGCGATCAGCACCTCGGAGATAACAAAGCTACAATTTTGGTTCACCTCGATTGATCACGGATTCGCGACGAAATCCACTCTCTCTCCAAAAGGCCAAATATCACGCACAATTACAAATAAAACACGTATTATCAGATTTTCTTGAAATCCGTGCATCAAAACCAAAATCCGTCAGCACCAGTAGTTCCAAATTAGCTGAACCGGTCGAAACGAGCTATTGGACTGCTATGAACGGAGTCCAATACGCACCAGAAGCCAACTCTACTCCGTGGCTTCTCCGAAAAATCGGAGTTACTATTCACTTAAGTGAAAACTAAAAATCGCGTATCTTCTCCATTTTAGCTCATATTCTTCTGAAACTTGACGAGTGCTTATGTAATTAAATTACACACATAAACATCGTCAACTGAGAGTTTAACTACACTGCAAAAATCTCAGTCCTTACATATATATAGAGTTGAGCTGGAATGCTATCGGTAGCAAACGGGCTCCATTGCCACCCATTTGTTTTCGATGATGGAGCCTCCAAATCGACGATCGGCACCGTTGAACNAAAAAAAATATATATATATATATATATATATATATATATATATATATATATATATATATATATATATATATATATATATACATATATATAGATGCCACGTGCCCATGCATGCATTTCATGCCTATCCATTTATGTAATTGAGGGTTGCACCAACACCTCATTAATTAATTTTCTCTCTCGTTTTGGCCGAAGCAACGACGAGCTCGGGGAGTTGCCGCGAGCCGATTTCGACACCAACGACGCACCGCGAAGCCGTTCGAGGGTACGGTTGCAGTCGTAGCGTCGCAGGGAGCTTAGGCAAGGGCATGTTTTCGTCGTTCTCGATGCCGCGTCGATGTTCGATTAGCCTTTGAGGTGAGTGTTCCGTTGCATTGCTTCAAGTATTGTCATTTCGAGCTTGGTGCTGATTTGCAGAATTTCCAGCGTCGACCGTCGGTATTTCAGTACGTACTCGGCGTAGGAGCGTCGGTTTTCGACGGAACTTGGTTTGTTGGATTCAGGACTTCGAGAGGAATCCATGAAGCCCTTACTTACTGGATTTGGTAAAGATTTGCTAGGTCGAAATTTTGCTTCTCTCTGTTGCTGTTGTTGAGGCAGAATTAATGCTTATTGTCGGATTCTCCGTGTAGAGTTTGGCAGGAGTTTGACTTCGGGCCTTGGGAGGTTTTCAGACGTTTTGGTAGGTTGTTCCGCAGCCGAGGGGAGTTCCGTGCTGCCAGGGATTAGCGAGCGAGGTTGGTTAATTATCGGTTTATACTCCTAAGTGCTTAGTAGTCAACATGTATGAATTTTGGATTTTGTGTAGTTTAATTTAGCTCGAATTCATTGATTATTATGTGAATGGCTAATCTGAATTTGGAGCATGTAATAATAAATTAAGTAAATATACATGTTGGACTTGGAACTTGACTTAGGAGAAAACATGCGTTTGGGACTTGTCACCTATTTAAACTATCTGATTTAGCCCTAGGGGCCGTTGTATTAATTTATACTGTTGCAATACTCTCAAAGTAAGTATTCCAGGTAGTTTAGTTTTCAGTTACGCTCGTGCTGGGATGCCGAGTGTATTTTTTTTTACTATAGTGTTCAGGCTGTTCCGGATTGTTGGGTGCCGTCGGGATTGACGGTGGACCCGTATCGCCTTTTTGGCGTTGGATTGTGCCGAGGACACGATACCGGTTGGTTGTTAGACTAGTTTGAGTCGGTTACTGGACTTTGGCTTTCAAGAGCCTGATTGAGCTCGACAGAGATACGCTGCATACTCGGTTGGGTAGCGCCCACGAGTGCCACTCCGGAGACGGGCTTTGTGCTTTCGCGTTGGTGTCGCTCATGCCCGTTGGACTTGCTCTCCACGGACCAGTTAGTGTGGACGTAGTTGGATAGTCGCAACTGGGCAGGGACGGGTGTATTCACAGTCCCAGGGACGGGTAGGTTTACGGTCCCGATTGGATTGGGTCAGATTTGACATTTTCTACAGTTGGTTAGTGTAGAGCATGATAGTGTAGTGATCGATAGCGATAGAGTTTACTTCCTGCTTTTCTGACTACTCTTGCTCCCTTCTGTAGACTTAGTGGGTGGACTGATGTTGTTTTCGGTGGTACCCACTTACGACTTCTTGTTTTTACAGTAGTTCTCACGCCCAGTTGTTACCCCTGTTTTTGCAGAGCCACAGGTTTCGGCTGCTGCTCCTTCCGCGGATCAGGATTGAGGCAAGGGCGTCGCAAGTTAGAGCCCAACCCGACGAGCTGAGCTAGAGGCATCCCTACTGCAGGTAGATGTTTTGTTTCGAGTTTATGTACATAGCATTCTTAACTCGCCAGTGCGAGTAGCTCTGTATTTTGGATTTGGTCTATGTATTTGAAACTCGGTTTGTTTAGCATTTGTTTACTTGAGCAGCTCTATACTACTGTTTATAGTATTGTATGTTTACAGGTACTGTTGTCGCTTCGTATACAGGGGAAACTCCTTTGTATACGGTGAATTTGTCGGCGTGCCCGGAGAACAAGACATCCGGGGCGTGACAGATTAAGTTGTATCAGAGCCAATTACCAGCCGGAAGTGTGAGATGAGTCTCGGCTGAGCCAGGGTCTGGATGACAGGCTAGCGAGATGAGTCTCACATCGCTTGGTACTTGTAAATCTGAGCCTGACGAGGACGTCAGGGCTTAAAGGAGGGGAGATTGTGAGACCCCAGATAGTCCTATATATGAGATATAATAGGGCTAAACTCTTAACCCGGCTTAAGCATTTTGGGTGGTGGCAAGGCCCAAGAGGTTAAGAGAGTTAAGCGTGCTAGGACGGGAGTAGTCCTAGGATTGGTGACCCCCTGGGAAATTGATCCAGTTTCCGCTTAGTAAGCTAAACAAAGTTGAGAAACTCATAATCCTTAGCAGTTTGCAACTGAAGGAAGACTTAACTTAAGGCTGTGAATAGTAGTAATTAGAACGCTTTTTCGACATAGCGGAATGCTGATTTTGAGATTTGTGAACACCTTTCGCCTCTCTTGCCCTTTGCGATAGTAAAAAGGATAACGTCGCATTCTCTTCCTCTCTTTTTTTTTTCTCGTTCTTTTTTTTTTCTCTTCGACCCTCCTCCACCGCTTTCGTGACCCTCCGCGACGATAACAAGGATAGTGTCGCGTCCTCTTCCTCCGCCATCGACGGTGCCGCCACCGACACCGGTGCCGGAGAAGGGGGACTCATGCAAGCGCGGGGGAGAGCATAGCGGACAGGGGCGATGAGATCGTAGTCGAGGCAGTGCTCGCTGTCGCTCGCGAGGGTGAGGACGAAGACGCACCCGCGCTTCTTCAATAAGCGCTTCTAGCGAAGGTGGTGGCGGCGGGTAGAGAGCGAGGAAGAGATCGCAGCAGCTGTGACATCCCAATAATCCCACATCGGGTAGCTATGACTAGATATGGGAGTATATAAGTTTGATTATGCTAGATATAATAATTAGGCTTAAGCATTTTGGGTCGTTGGTTTGGGCCCGACGAGTTATTATTACTAGTGGGCCAGATCGTTACATTTGGTATCTGAGCCGGTTCATTAGCCAGAAGTGCTAGATGAGTCTTGCCTGAGCTAGAGTCGGAATGACAGAGTAAGTCAGGGTCGGTGAATAATAGGCTAAGTCAGGGTCGAAATGACAAGGTTAGCGAGACAAGTTTTGCGTTGCCTGGTGATCTTGGGCTTTGTGTGTATTTAGGATTGACGAGAATGTCAGAGGCTAAACGAGGGGAGTCTGTGACATCCCAATAATCCCACATCGAATAATTATGGTTAGATGTGAGAGTATATAAGCTTGATTATCCTAGATATAATAATTGGGCTTAAGCATTTTAGCCGGTGGTTTGAACCCAACGAGTTATTATTGCTAGTGGGCCGGATCATTACAGCAACGAAAAAGAATGCAAAAAATAAAAATAATAAAGAGTAAAAAATAAAAAAATACCTTTTTATTCAAGAAGATGAAAAACCAGAGAGAAAAGAAAAAGATGATGAAATTACACTGTTTCAGGAGAGCGTTGTACTGTTTCAGATAAAACTTACACTCCTTGAGTGAAGGGGGTGGGTGTGAAAGAACCACCGAGTATAGTAGTTAGAGCGCCAAATAATGGAGTAGTACTATGACAACGACCTTCTCGTCGTAGCTCAATCCAACTTCTGGTGTCTTCCCCAAATCCATATCGCTCAAGTTGTCGCCAACCCCTCGAATGCCTATGAAATCGCTAAGTAGGAATAAGACTAATTTATTCTTTATATTATAAATAAATAAGTTTGATGGCTTAGTCTCACCTCACTTATTTATCGGTAAGTAGTGTGTAATTAGAATTATACCTTTCACTATCCTTCTCTTTATTAATTATAAAAAAAAAATTAAATTTGAATTAAATTTTGAACTAATAGTAATTTTGACCAATTTGCATAAAATATCTACTAATTTTGAGCTTTTGCAAAAGTTGACCGCATTTTTGGATTTTGCAGATTCAGATTGGCTTTTTAGGAAACTGACAAAAACACCCTTATTCCCTTTTCTCTTTGCTTTTTTTTTCTCTCGTTTCTTTTTTTTTTTTTTTTTCTCTCTGACCCTCCTCCATCGCCTATCCTGCCCTTTGCGACAGTAAAAAGAATAGCGTCGTATTCTCTTCATCTCTTTTTTTTTTCTCGTTCTTTTTTTTTTTCTTCGACCCTCCTCCGCCGTTTTCGTGACCCTCTACGACGATAACAAGGATAGATAGTATAGTAGCCTAATTATATATATATATATATATATATATATATATATATATAGTGAGGCTACTATGCTATCGGAAGCACGGAGCCTTCCGTGCTTCCAGCTCATTTTCGATATTGCGATTTTCGAATCGTCGATGCTCCGTTAAAACTTGACTAGAGTTATTTAAAAGTACCTAGAAAATTAATTTTTTGATTTACGAATCGATTTGCCTAAGAACGCAAGGGGCTACAAATCCAACCTGGAAAAATAAAAATCTTACAAAAATGTGATAATATGACATTAAAATTTCAAAATCAAAAGATATTGATCTGTTTATATAGTATACAAGAATTTTCTATCAAAGATTCACCGTGATTTGGATTTTCTAGCACCGTTAAACTTGCAACACGCTCACTACACCAATTGAAATTATTGATTTTGAGCCATTTCCATTCGATCACTAGACAAATGATATCGAAAATAATAAAATTTATTTTCTAGGTACTTCAATACTCAAATAGTTTAACGGAACACCGATCGAACGATTCAAAAAAAAAGTCCCGCCAACAATCCCCCCGAAAAACAAAACGAGCTGAAGCACGAAGGCTCCGGCTTCTCGAAGCATAGTAGCCTCACAATATAATTATATATATATATATATATATATATATATATATATATAAAACCTAAGGTAAGAAAATAATTTCTGTTAATTATTTATGTGTCATATTTATAAGTTACTTGCCAAAGTAAGCTAGCTATGGTTGGTACACTCATTAATTGACTTATTTATTAGTACAGCAAATATTATTCTATTGTTTTTGGGTATGAAAACAAATTGCAGAGCATTTTTTTATTACACTTGTCCGCTTCTGAGCAAGTGGATAGGGCTCTGGGTTCGGTATGCTTGGGCCTACAGGCATGCTATTTTTTTTTTTTAAAAATATTTTAAAAAAATAGTGTACCAATACATTTACTTATTTATCCTTTCCAAATTTATCTTAAAATTATCAAAATATTTTTTAAAAAACTCAATTCCATTAGTAAATCCTAACGAAAAATAAGATTCTTTTAAAATTTTGAATGACATATTAGGTATTATTTCAATAGAAAATTAAGATGTGTGGACTAGTTGCATGTGACTTTTCTATAATATTAATAATAATTGACAGGTTGGTGTGGCATGCTCTCTCAAATAGTATGCCGATTTTTAATTCTGCAATTTATCTTTTAACTTCAATATCTTTGGTATGTCTAGTAGTTTGTGATAGCTCAATTTCTTCTTTAAATAATAAGATAGGATTTTTTTTTCCCCTTAGCTGTAGAGATTATTTTTTCCAATTCTAATCTAGTGAGAATTTCTATGTAAAAATAAAGTCACTTTAGGGGGTGTTTGGTTGAGCTTAAAACGAATCAAAAAATTATTTTCGGTATGAAAAATATTTTTTCGTTCGTTTGATTCGACGTAAAAATATTTTTCTGTAAAAGCATTTTTACGGATTTGGAGAAAAATTGAAATTTTCGTTTTTCACTATTTTTCGACAGAAAATGAAAAACTCAAGCTGCATAAAATTTTCTTATTTATTTTTTTACACCAAACCAAACAAATATGAATATTTTTTTTTGTCAACCAAATAAATATTGATAGAAAATTACTATTTTCTCCTTCAAATCAAATATTACAAAACATAAAACTTTTTTCCATTGAAATTTTTTTTTATTTTTCTTTTTCACAGTTTTATGTTGAACCAAATGGACCCTTATTAGCGAAAGCGGAAGTTGTATAGTCCCAAATTTTAGTTTTAGAGCCTAAGCTTAACATAGCTTTTGATCACAGTAAACTCTTCAAAAAACTAGAGCTGAATCAGTTTTTAGGGCTTAATCAAGGCCTGACCCCATCGTTCATGCTCATTCCAACAATAAAGCTCGTTGTAGAGACTGTAATTTTTTTATTTTTATTTTTATTTTTATTTTTATTTTTATTTTTTTTCTGGTTTTGCCAGGTAGTCAGGCTTAGGATAGCCCTATCCAAACTCGACCAGGTAGCAAAAGCCTAATTTCAAACTTAATTTGCATTTCCAGTAATCCAAGTATAAGCTTGCAACAAGTGCATATTTAGCATTCAGAGACATATTACGCAAGGATTTAAGTTTCCGTCGACACGAATGATATCTACTGTACCATATCGTGTCAACTAGATATCGGTACGATACAGATTCTGTGCTAATGGCACAACTTAAAATACTCTATTCTTTAAATTAGTAAATAATTTTCTCAATGAAGTTTAAAAAATTTGGTAAAAATACAAAATAAATAGCTAAAATATTTTGTTGCTAAAGAAAATAAATATTTCATGATATTAGGTATTGGTACACATGAATTTTTTATGACCGGTACCAATAAGTTTTCGGCACGATTCTGTACCATGGTACTTAAATCGTTGATATTACGTATATTGTAGATACATTTCATTCTAACATTTGGCTATAAACAAAAGTATACATTGGGCTAATGTATGGATACTGCGCAATAGTTTTCTGATATGGGGACTTAGTTCATGTTCTTGAACACTTCATTTGAATCATTTCGTGAACTTCGTACGATATAATTATTTCCTCATGAGTTGAATAGTTTCCAAAGAAAGGTAGTGTAAGTTAATTTTCGCGAACTAGGCTAGAATATTATTAATAACACCAAATCATTGGTGCTATTAAGTTTTTGGCCATTGGATGAGGCGATATACAGTTAGGATGATAGTAGTCCCCTAAGGTTGAGTGGATGGTTGGTTTATTATTTAACAGATGAAAATGATCAAAGGAATTGATCTAACGGCAAAAAACTTGATAGCACAAAGTGCTTGGTACTATCAATAGCATTGTAGCCGGACTCATTTTTACATTTACTAGTAGTGTAAGTGGGTCATGTTCAGTATGGGCCATTTGATATTCGAGCTTGGCCCAGAATGCCCAGAAACAGTAATAGGCATTGGGCTTGGCTTTGGATTCTAAAAGCTTAATATCCATTAAACCTTGTTTAGTTGCACTTCCGCTAAGGGCTATTTGTTTGGTGGGGGCAGAAGAGGTTGGAGGGCATTCCTATGCTCGATCTCAACTTCACCATAGTAGGGCATAAAATCATATTTCCACACTACATACGAGGTAAAGATCGGCGCTTACAGGTCATACGCTTCCAATTGCCCTTCATGTCTAACCTCCGAGATCGCCATTCTCCACCAAATGTCTGCGCGGATGAAGTGAGAGAATTTCTTGTTGGAGATCATGCAAAACAAGCCTAAATCGACCCTAAAGCCGAGTTTTCCGTAACTCAAACTGGGCCTAAATAAAGCCTAGTTGGATGGACCTTGTTTGAGCCCGGAACCAGTCTCACATCCAAGTAAACCGAAAAATTTAGTAAACGTTTCTATTACAATATATAAAAGGATTGGCCACAACTACATTACTCTAACACATTTTCTGAGAATTTTTCCTGAGAAAAAAAAAAAGAAGAAAAGAAAACACATTTTCTGAGAAGCTACTAATGCGTTGGTTATTTTGAAAACCCATGTATGCCTAGATTGGCTTGCACTATATAGACCAGTACATTAGAAGATGTAAATGGTAATGGTAAGGATACTAAGAACATTACTCGGTGTGTTCAAATATATTATCATAATGTCAGAGCTGACAACTCAGCTCGTTGTTTACGAGCCAATTCACATTCAATTCGAAATAAACTTGAGATCAAACTATTCATTTAATAAGTGAACTGAACACAAACTAAATATTTCCGCTCAATATTTTAAAGAGCCAAACATAAGCTTGGACCAGTTCCCTCGCGTTCGACTTGACATAGTTCGAATATATATACTTATACTAATATACTTTGTATGTATTATATTTATGAATATACAATTATACATACAAAATACAAATTTTTTCTACTTAAATTTTTGGATGCAAAAAATACTAATCTTTTAAATTAGTCAATCAAAGTTTTAAATTTCGAGTTATAAACAAGTCGATTTATATAGGAGCAAGCTTGTTTTCGTAAACTAGTCGAGGTAATGAATCAAACACAAGCTATTTTGTTAAATTGCAATCCAATAAAAAGTTAGACTTTTCAGCTCGTCACAAACTAGAGCCGATCTCTAGTTGGTACCAGCTCGCTCATGTGATCAAACATTTAGCACCGATATTTGCTCTTTTGACCTCATTATTTTTTGCATCCGCATCTAACCACTAATTAAGATTGTTTGTTCAAAAATGGTCTCTTTTACCGACCGTCTCTAGCGCAAGTGACAAAAGGGCTTGATGGTTGGTATCCGAAATTCAAGTTCGAATCCTGGTTGATTCACATTTACAGCTAAGTTTATTTCTAAATGAAATAAACGAAGCGGGTAACGTGCTACCTATCTCTAAAAAAAAAATAGTCCCTCTTTAGTGAGCTCAAAAGGCGCATCAATCCAGTTTCCTCTATTTTTTTTTTCTACATTCATATCGACCCATAGAAATTTTTTCGCAAAAAATTATATATATTAATTAAGTGGACAACTACGTGGGTCGACTGCGTGCATATGTACAAGCTAGTCTTTGTTTGATGATATATTCTTTTTGTAATGGAACAGAAATAAAAAAATTCGTTGTTAATTATTATCGTATATTAGAAGTTAATTTAGAAGACCTTACTTATAAAATTACCTTCTCGTTCGTTTCGTTTGCATTGCTATGGTCTATGGATATTTCTTAATATTGTCTTTATTAATTACTACTGTAAAACTATTATGTTTTTTAAAGGATAAATAGTTGGTGCTTTCGACTTTTTAGTCATTGAACTATTAGATCAAAAAATTTATAAAATTATAATGATAGTGATCCACTTAAAATTTAATGGTCCTTTTTAAGAATAATAATATTAATCTAAATACTAAAAATAATCAGGAGGTTTGATCTAAGAGTTAAAAAATTAAAAATACTAGATGAGTGGTACTTTTGGAAGCAGCATAATCCGACTCTAATTATTATATAAAAGTTGAGATACTAAATTTTATTGTCCTTGCATTACTAGATTAGAAAAAAAAAATTAAAACATAATTTTTATATTATTGAATATACCTTGCTATGCAAAATTTGTAAATTAGGAAATTCAAATATTTCTTTTGTACGGAGCAACGAATTTACAAACAGTGGCAACCCCTTACTTTTAAACCCACCCCCCCCCACCAAAAAAAAAAAAAAAAACAATCTATCTATGGTCAGTACCGTCGCACGGGTTAATCAGACGCCGCAAATGGATTCCGAGCCGTATCGAGCAATCAGAGCCGCAGAGCCCCTGCCTACTTAACTTTTTTTTTTTTTTTTTTTTTTTTTGGCGTTGATTGATTGGGGATTAAAACGGAAGATGAGCTCGGGAGGAGACGGGAGAGGGCCGAGGCATTTATATGCGATCGGGGAGGTGATGACGTCATCGTGGGGCCCTGATGACGTCGCGGCAGTTACCAAAACCCGCCGTTGCCGCGTCAAAAACGCACGCGAGTCACGTTTTGTTTTGTTTTTCTGTGTTGTTTGTTTTGATTATATTTATCGCTACTAATTTTAAAATTCTGAATTTCTTTTACAAATTTTTAATACATTTTTACTTTACATCTCGCGGTTTAGAAAAATTAAACTTAACTACTACATGATTTACCACCTTTTTACTTAACTATCTGTGGTTTTATTTTCATTTAACTATAAAAATTTATTGTTAAATATAGTAACATTGGGTGGTTTTAATTTATTTTCTTTTGGTATCCTATTTTACAACAAAAAAAATTACAAAATAGTTAAGTAGAATTTTTTATTTTTTCTTTGCCTATAAAATAGTTAAGTACAAAAACTTATTACCTTTTATTCTCGAACCAAACACTACCTATGTGAATAGTATTACGGCCACCGGAACGCATAGAGCATTCACGTTAGATGTCATGAGAGACAGAAATGAAAAAAAAAAAGAAACCAATCAAAAGAGGCCACAATTAACTATTAATTTTTTATTTTCTTTGCAAGGTGAAACTGAAAAGAGTCTTATCCACCCAACAATCACATTCAGGTGAAACTAAAAACATCTTATTATTATTTAACCCCCATTATTATCAATAGTAGTAAAAGATAAATAAACAAAAGTCCATATTATTTAACCAAACCATCACAATCCATAACAAGCACCAAGTCCACCTGAAAGTTCACCTCGAAAGAAGTTTCATCTTAAGGATACACCTCAATAACTGATCGGAATCCAAACGTGGCAGCAATCTTGTAATCACTAAATCCTGCTTCGGTGAATATGTTGCACCATTCCTGCTCGTCTCTCTCGCGTCCCCCGGTTTGGACCATCATCCACACGTCGAAGAAGAGCTGATTCTCCGTCGCCTTCTCTCCCGGGCTCGACCCCATCACTTGCTCCATGACGATAACCTTCCCTCCGGCCTCTCTTGGTGGGATCGCCTCCTTGCACTTCCGCAGTATCCTCACGCAAACCTCGTCGTCCCAATCGTGTAGAATCCACTGTGAACAACTTAATTATAGTGTTCGAATTAACTAAAATTGTAAAGTCCACTGTAAACATCATAAGTAACCACCATTTAGAGTAGCTAATTGTTACTCTGAAAGCCGATTAGGAGGCTTGATTTATTATTATTTTTTTTATTTTTTTTGAGAAATAGGATAACTACAACAGAATTAGGTTATAGAGACACATATTTGGAACAGTTTTGTATAAGTGTCCCATTTATACTAAAATTTTTTTAAAAATATACTAATGTCTAAAACTAAAGCCCAATTCAACCAAAAATAAAANATCCACTGAAATTCTAGACGAAGAGCCCTTCCCTTTCGTCCTCCTCCGCCATTGCGGCCAACGAGGCAAAGTTTCGTCAGTTGCTAAATGTTTAAATAAGTATTGAGAAATTAGCAGCACTCTTTTTAGATTATAGCGACACTCTTTAACTGTCACTATATACCTAGCGACCCCACATAAGCAACACTTTTTAAAAGTGTCGGTAATTTAGCCAGCAGCACTTTTTTTGACCTGTACCGACATTTAAAAATATCACTATAGACCGTTTTTGCTGTAGTGGATGCTTGAAATTTCACTCATGCATTTCAAATCTAGACGTCACGGATACTGACATGGGACATGAGACACGACACGATTCAGACATCGCGACTCAGCAACTATCAAAATATTAGAACACGGATACGACATGGACAACTACTAATAAAATATAATATTTTTAATTTAATAATATATTTTTATTATGTATAAAATATTAAGTTTGGTAAAATATTATTATATTTCTCGTACGTATGAAAGTTTGTAAAATTTTCATTAATAATTCATATATTTTAAAAAAATAAATTCTCCACCATGTATAATTTATTTATATTGTCAAAAAAAAATTATATGCATTCATCAAAAAACTAAAATATTTATCATCTTATATTATATATGCATAGAAAAAGTAAAATAAAAATAAATATATATATTTTTTAGTTGTATGCGCTATGGATCGGTATTAAATGGGCGTTCAAGGAGTGTCCACATCGGATACGTATCTGACACGGACATGCGCGTGTCCGACACAGACACGCGAGGCTTACAGAAGCGTTCGTAATACATAGTTTCAAACAAAAGAGTTTTGAGTTCCCAAATTCTCGAATTACATAAAAGGCGCGTTTGGCTCGTGTTTTGTAACATCACAGATTATTTCAATATATCCAGATATCTTCAATTTCTGAATAGGATTACTATTGATACTGCATTAACGCGTTTGGTTTAATGTAGTAATATAATGCTGGATTGCAGTATATACAGTATTACTATATTTGGTTCAGTTTATAAAATTCAGTAATCCTGACAACAAAATATAATCTATTTCAAAATTGCTTTTAATCATATTTAGTAATTTTTTTTTATTTACAAAATAATAAATTTTTTAATAAATTTTATTTTAAATAATTTAAATTTTGAATTTAAATTTTATTTTTTAATTTTAAATTTTAAATTTTAAATTTTAAATCTGTATAAAAATATAAAATTTAATATTTTAATTTAAAATATAAATATAAATTTAAAAATTTAAAGTTTAAAACTTAAAATTTAAAATTTAAAATTTAAATATACATTTAAATTTTAAAATTTAAAATCTAAATTTGAAGTTTAAAATTTAAAATTTAAACTTTGAAATTTAAAATTTAAAATTTAAAATTTAAAATTTAAAACTTAAATTTAAATTTTAAAAATTAATTTAAAAATTAAAAATTTAAAATTTAAAATTAAAATTTTAAAAATAACGTATTGAAAGGGTTTGTGGGTTCGAATGGATAAACTTATAATTTTATATAAATGCAAAATAACCTGTCATCAGTAATACGAGATATTCATCTCCCGCTCGATAATATTTTCGATGTAATTCTGCATCATTCGTAATGCCATATTACCGACCAGATTAAATACTCGATGAACCAAATATAGTAATTTTGACAGAATTATCTATAATCTTGCTAGAATAATCTGAGCCAAACGCACCCATAATATTTTCTAGGAGGGTTCTTAGGGCAAGGTAACCTAAGGGAAGCTTTAAATACAAAACATAAATACCTAAATATAGTTAACAAACAGTGCTATGCTTCTCTGTCATACAAATGGAATGGAAGGAGTTGTTTGGTTACTAAAAAAAAGTAGAACTTTTTAATGGAAACTTTCTTTCAAGTTTTTTCGTCTGTTTGGTTATGAAAAAAATTAGTTTTCTTGAATTTTTTTTTCAAATTTTATAAAATACTATCATTTTTATTTTTTAAAAAGATAAAAAATAAAAATATTAATTTACCATTAAATTTGAAACCAAAAAGATAAAAATTTGAAAAAGAGATTTTTCACGAAAATTTTTTGTTTCAAAAGTTTTTTTCTATGCTTTTCTGACGAACCTAACAACGCCTAAGCTACTGACTATCTGCAGTTTGTTTAAATTTTTGAAGATATGTATAATTCTCGTTGTTAATATTTTACTTTATCTACTTTTTGAAAATGAGCATAATGCTACAATTAGTTAATGTTTCATTACCTGAGTTCTAAACCTTTTTGGACTCCGTGCATTACCGGACTGCGCGCCGCGGGCTGGCGGAGAGCCCGGCTCCGCTGCGGGCGCGTACAGTTGAGAATTTGTGCATAGTTTCAACTATTGTATTTGAGCCTTCTCGTTCAATTTCAACTGAAACAGTTAAATTTAAATACATCCAGTCAGATATTGGATTTGAATCTACATTGAGAGCTACAATACAGTTGCAATTGCATACAATCAAATAATTCTTTATTGTGAATATGAAACGAATGAGATTAAAAAAAAGTTAAAAATGTATCGAACTTACTATAACGATCCAGCCCACTAGCAATAATAACTCGTTGGGCCCAAACCACCGGCCCAAAATGCTTAAGCCCAGTTTTATTTACTAGCGTGTAGGCCTCATATAAGCTTATCGGAATCAGTATCCCATCGCAGATAGGACTATTAGGGGCGTTACAAACTTCCCATGTTTTAGACCTTGACGTCCTCGTGAGTCCAATCACACACACAGCCCAAGTTCACCAGGCGATGTGAGATTCGTCTCGCTAGCTTTGTCATCCATAGCCTGACATAGCCAGTCACTTTGTCATACAGACTCCGGCATAACCTATCACCTTATCTTTTAGAGCCTGACTCAGCCGAGACTCGCCACACATTTCCGGCTGATGATTGGCTCTGACACCAAATGTAACGACCCAGCCCACTAGCAATAATAACTTATTCGGCCCAAACCACCGGCCAAAAATGATTAAGCCCGGTTTTATTTACTAGCGAGTATGCCTCATATAAACTGATCGGAATCAGTATTCAATCGCGGATAGGACTATTGGGGGCGTTACACTTACCTAATCTATAGATTATTTTGATTCAACTATCCAATTTTTTACAATTTTGATTTTACTATCTAATCTTTTAATTTGTTTGATTTGAGATACTGAATGATATTTTTGCTTCAAAATTTGAATCGGTTATTTATTTTTACATATTTAATTAGTATACTTTATATAAATGATGCATCCAAATTTTAAAGTCAAAGTACCGTTGGCCAATTCAAATCAAATAATAAGAATGTTTGATGGTAAAATCAAAATTTTGAAACTTAGGAAGCCGAATTAAAATGATCCATAGTTTAGATAAGTTTTTGTATATTTTTATTTTGGCTAAATTACATAAAATCCCCTGTCAAAATGTAACGACCCAACCTACTAGCAACAATAACTCGTTGGGCCCAACCACCAGCCCAAAATGCTTAAGCAAATGTAACGACCCAACCCACTAGCAACAATAACTCGTTAGGCCCAACCACTAGTCCAAAATGATTAAGTCCAGTTATTATGTCTAGCCCAATCAAACTTATATACTCCCACATCTGATGTGGGACTACACCGACCCGGCTTAGTCTGTCATTCCGACCCTAACTCAGCTAAAACTCATCTCATAATTCTAGCTGGTGGCTTTGATATCAAATGTAACGACCCAGTCCGCTAGCAATAACAACTCGTTGAGCCCAAACCACGGGCACAAAATCTCTTATATACCCAATTACATTCCCATTCCTATTCGATGTGGGATTATTGGGGTGTGACAGACTCCCCCCGTTAAGGTCCTAACGTCCTAGTCAGTCCAATCACATACACAGCCCAAAATCACCAAGCGATATGAAACTCGTCTCGCTAGCCTTGTCATCCAGACCCTGACATCGCCGATCACCTTATCATAAAGACTCCGGTATAATCTATCACCTTATCTTTCAAAAACCCTGACTCAGCCAAAACTCATCTCACACTTCCGGCTGGTGAACCTGGCTCTGATACTAATGTAATGACCCAGCCCACTAGCAACAATAACTCGTTGGGCCAAACCCTAAGCCCAAAATGCTTAAGCCTAGTTATTATGTCTAGCTCAATCAAACTTATATACTCTCACATCTAGTCATAACTACCCGATGTGGGACTACTCAAGTGTCACACAAAATTCGATTTCTCACTCCCCCCCGATCTACCCTCTTGTAAAATGAAAATTGTTCACAGGAGGGATACGGTGTGAAATGTGATGACAAAATGACCATTTTGCCCCTCGTCATTTTCGCCTCCTTCCTTATCTTGCTCATCCGCTGCCTCGATCGACCGCGGTTAGCGTCTCGATCGGCCGTGATTCCTCTCTATTTTCTTCTCCACCTACTCCCCTTCTCCTCCTGCGCCCTTGTCGCCTCTCCATTTTGGCGATAGTAGAAAGAAAATCGAGGTGGACGCGGATGGAAAAGTGGGCAAAGGTAAGAGGGCGAAGGCGAGGCGGCACTAGAAAGCAAGAGGGTGTTTGTGGGCGAGGGCGAGGCGGTGAAGGAGGGCGAGGCGGCGAGGCGACGAAGCGGATGAGGGCGAAAGACAGTAGAGGGCGGAGGGTATTTTTGACATAAAAAATATTTTATAACGGAACCCTGACGGATCACTAACGGTAGGAGGTGAAGTGAACATTTTTTATTTTACACTGGGGCAAAGTGTAAGTTTTTAAATGACAGGAAGGGAAAGTAAAAAATCGAATTTTGACAAAGGAATTTTTTGTAATTTAGCTTTTTATTTTTTAAAGAAAGAATAAAATTATATAGAACTTGTCTCAACTATGGACCATTTTGTTTTAGCTATCCAATCTTTTAATTTATTTGATGTGAGTTAAACAACGACACTTTGATTTCAAATTTTGAATGTGTCATTTATGTTTGCAAGTTTAGTCAGTATATTTTATATAATTCTTGTAATTATAAATTTATTAAAATAAGTAATTAGTTTACATTTTAAAATTAAAATATTATTGACTGATTCAAATCAAATAAACTGAAAAATTAAATAATTAAAATAAAAATTTTGAAAAGTTTGATAGTTAATTCAAAATGTTCCTAGCTAGACAAGATTTGTGCCTTTTGATTTAAAGGAAAATGAGAACGTTACGAAAGCATGTTAAAAATTCGCAGTATATAGTGTGGCAGTAAGAAAAGAAAAAAAAAAAACGGGAGCGGAATTTTATTTTGACCTTCAACATCACAGCGTCCGCCGGAGGAACGCGCTCGAACATGCTGCCCGCGATAAATTCCACGGGCCCGTCTGCCGGCAGTCCCTGGACCACCTGAGGCAGATCAAGAACAGCACACTTGATGTGCGGAAACGCCCCCGCAACGGCGCGGGCGGCAGCGCCAGTTCCCCCGCCGACGTCGACCAGCGAGCGCAGCCCGCGGAAGACATGCCCGCATTTTCTGACAACCAGGTCCATTACGAACCCCGCGTCCGCCGCCATCCCCTCGTTGAACGTCGCGTTGAACTCCGGGTTCCGGCTCGTCCTGCTCCAGATATCGCTTCCGTGCACTGCCTCGAATGGCGTCGCGACGCCATCCGCTGCTTTAAACCAGCCGCTTATGAGCAGCGACGGCATCGTCTGCACCGGGTCGAGCATCGCGCGAACGAACGGCGCGAGGCTGCGGCGGTCTCCGGCGTCGTCGACGAGCAGGCGGGAGGTCGGGGTGAGGCCGTACAAATCCTCCTCCTCCCCGCCGGCGGCGGTGGCTTCCGACGTCTGCCTTGTGAAGAGGTGGGAGAAAGCGAGCGCGCGCATGAGGCGGCGGAGCGGCGGCAGTCTGGCGGCCGGGAGGTTGAGCGCAGCGACGAGGTCGGGGACGGAGACTGGGGCGCCGTGGCGGTGGATGGCGTTGGGGATGCCAAGCTCGATGGCGCACTTGAGCGACATGGATTTGAGGAAGACGAACGAGTGGTTCCATAAGTCGGATTGAGCTGCTACCAGGAGATCGTCGTCCCAGTAGTGCTCCATAATTTTCACTCCAACAATTCTACTCCTCGGGTTTCTTAAATATATATAAAAATATAGCTAAATTATAAAGAATCCTCATGTCAATACTCACTTTTTTATTCTTTTTTTCTGTCATTCAAAAACTTATATTTTATTCTCTTAAAAAATAAAAAATATTCATTTCGGCTCTCGCCGTCAGTGTTCCGTTTATATTTTATTTTTTATACCCAAAATACTTCTGAAACCTTCATTTTCCTTCTCCTTCCTCACCAACATCCTCGACTGTGCCGCCTCGCCCTACTCTGCCGCCTCGCCCTTGCACACTTCTCTGTCCGTGCCCAAACACACACTCTTGCCCTGCTCCCCGCCTCACCATCGCCCTCGCCCTCGCCCTCGCCCTCGCCCGCCCTCGGCCCATACCCATCACGATCTCCTCCCTACAATCGCCGAAATAGAGAGGCGGCGAGGGTGCTGGAGGAGCAAGGGAGTAGGTAGAGGAAACGGAGTCGGAACTGAAGTCGAGAGAGACGCCGGCGATGGTGCGTGCGGGATGAGCAGGATTGGGAAGGAGAGGAGGAAGATTAGGATATTTTGGTCATTTTGTCATACCGTATCCTTGTGAACATTTTGTATTTTTTAAGAAGGTAAAGTGTAGATTTTTGAATAACAAATGAAAAAAGTGAAAAAACGAGTATTGACAGGAATATTTTATATAATTTAGCCTAAAAATATAGAACATATTTCTCAGTTGTTTCATATTATTTAATACAGTATTAAGACAATAAACTCTAAGGTTTTTTATTTAACTGAAGTCTTTTCCTATTTTTTTCTGACTATCAAAAAGTTTCAAACTAGACGTGAAAAAGAGCGTTAAATATAAAAATATAAAAATATCGTTATCTCTTAGCTTAAACTATGAATGCTAAATATAAAAGTATATGTTATATAACAATAACGTTATTTAATAGCTTGATTTTTTAGGTACAATGATTGTTTCATATAATTTAAAGGAGCAATTGCTTATATACCCCTGAAAAGTTTCAAACTTTTCGATTTACCTTTCTTAGAAGGCTAATATTGAAAATACCCTTTCTACATTCCAACATATTTTTAATATACCCTAGAGTTAAAATCTGTTAATTAATTCTGTTATCTTTATAAAATTACTATTTTGCCCTTTCAAATATACCCTTTCACCATCACTAACTTTCTTATTTGTCCTTAAAGTCAGGGCCACAAAAAGTAGTTTGACTTTTGGTTTTTTTCCAATATACGTCTCTACCATCACGAATATTTCTTATTTGTCCTTAAGTTAAGGATAAAATTGGCATTTTAATTTTTTTAATTGTGGTAGATATTTAACTCACGTTTAACCCAAGTTAACTTAACAGGAGATAACTGTGGGGGTATTTTGCAATAATGGTGGAACATATGAAGAGTATTTTAGAAAGAAAAAAAATAGGGATAAATTGGATATTTTCTAACGTATGAGACTTGATCTACACTATTGAAAGTATTTGGAAACTAAATTTCATAAATTTTCGGTATCATTTATATAGAGCTAGGCTGGTATACTATCGGTAGCACGGAGGCCTTCGTGCTACCAAATTATTTTCAATGATGCGGCTTCCAAATCAACAATCGACTCCGTTAGACTTGACTTACATTATTGAAAGTATTTGGAAACTAAATTTCATAAATTTTCGGTATCATTCGGAACCCGAACACGACGGATTTCATAAATTTTATGAAATTGAAAGTCTACAAAATAAATTCGGGTTCGGGTCGGGTTCGGGTTCAGCTCGGATACAGTCAAAATCCATATCCGAATCCATATCCATCCGGTTTCTACTTTTGATATTCATATCCGAATCTATATCCATTTAGCATCGGATATATCCGTTTCATTCAGGTTCGGGTTTGGATAAAATTTCGGGTATCCATACCCATTGACATCCCTAGGTGTAATCCTCTTTGGCTGTAGACTTAAGCCTAACTTAATAATATGATATCAAAACATTATTTTTATATTAAAGATGATTTAGAAATTTAAAAATATTTTCACTCCTTTCTAAGTTTATATTATAAAACTACCGATACAATTTGAACCATACTTTCAAAATATTGATAAAAAATTATAAACACTTATAAAATTTTTAGCCATTTTATAAACTAAAATTTATACTTTTAATCATCTATATGTACACTGTTTATACACATATATGAAGATCAATCATAATCCTACTTAGCACTTTCATATTAATTTGGGCAGCGGAGGGGTGGGGTTTCAATCAATTAGTAAAAGACTCAACTAATATAAATTTTCTAGATGGGTTGCGGTTTCAAGTTTATATTTTATTTTTAAATTTGTTAATTATATCTTTTTAGTTGCACATAAAATATGAAATATAAAAATAACAGATTGTAAGTACCGATTATGGTTTTGATTGTTTACACTGTTAAATATAAAAATTTAAAATCAAAATTTTATAATGAAATAAAAATATATTTATAGTATAAGCCCTCATCAAATTAGAGTGGTCAAGTGGAAATTACGCTAACAAGTTAATAAGATCCACCACTAATGTGGTGAGCCTTGTCCATGCATTCTTATTTGTGACAAGCTAATTAGGCATTGAAGATGAGAAATTAGCATATATAATTAATATATTTTTAGAGTCCGACTGGGAAACTATCGATAGTATCAAGGATTTGGTATTTTCGAGTTTTTCACCGTTAGATTTAACCTTTTAACTATTTTTACCAGTTAGATTATACTATTCAGCCAACCACTCATTCAACTCTAAAGGGCCCACATCATCCTAACCACACATTTCTCAATTCAAGAAAAAATTCTAGAATGCAACGGGTATATTGGTGGCGTGGCGCAACAAACCAATAAAATATCTACTTTTAGGAGTATATGTCCCATTATGAGTGTAAAAAAATATTTTATTGTACTTTTGTTTGAAAAAAAAGAATGTGATTGGCTTGCTATTGATGACGTGGTGCTAGTGTGATAGTGTAGAATTCCTCCAATTCAAGGCCTAAAAAACTAATAACACCAATAACTTTGTGCTATTGATAGTATTCCAGTTCCGTTCTATATTTTTATATCTATAGCTTATATTTAAAATTTGACACATTATTATATTTTAAATAAAAATTTAATTTTACATATGTGACATGAAGTATATAAGATCCATCATAGAAAATCTGTTTACAAGATCTAAAATGTTGTAAGTTTGAAAATCTAATATTTAGGTGTCAAATAGGTAAGAAAATCAACGTTATTAAATTATATAGTTCATGATAATAGAAAATTATTATGAAAATTATGTATTTTATATAGACAATTTTTTTAAAAAAAATTATAAAGATTATATTAGTTTATATTTAGATTTAAAAATTAAAATAATTATACTTCAGTTACAATGATTATGATGGATACACCTGGTCTATTGAATAATTAACTCTATCCATATGCTTTTCTTAGCACTTTTTATTCTACAAATAACGAAAGAAAAAAAGTGGAACAACTTGCCTTCGATCTCTTGTAAATGGAGAGTTGCTAAACCATATAATTCTTTATATTAGAAAAAAGTTATTAAAAATTTATTTTAAATAAGACAAAATATTTAAATTGTATAGATTACATCAATTTATATTTAGATTTAAAAATTAAAATAATTAGAATTTAGTTAGAATGCTACGATGCATACATCCGATCCATTAAATAATTAATTATATCTATATGTTCTTTTAGGCATTTGTTTATTTCTCGGTGTGCACACAACGCTTACTCTAATTAATCATTTTTCTTTGAGTAACGGAAGAGTGGAAATTAAAAAAACACTTATAAATGAAGAGTTTTAACTTTCTTACAACTAATCTTATCATCTTCAAAATATAAATGAGAAAGGAAAAACTATCTAATTATATATTCTTCTATGAGTAACGGAAGAGGTGAAGAGGAAGAGGCTATCTTCTCATATAAATGGACAGTTTTTAGTGTTTCTTACAATTAATTTTTTTTATCTTTAAAGCAATAAAAACATGAATATTACTTTGTTGTTGCCTTTTTCATGTTCTAAAGATAAGTTTTAGAAAATTTTCTCATCTATTAGTTTCCATCACAAACAAAGTAATAGCTAATTAATTTTTACAAATTTTTCCTTATTTTTTAATAATTTATTTCTTCAGAAAAAGGAAGTATGGTTTTTATGGGTTAGTGCATCAACTGAATCTTAGAATTGAGGAGAAAAGAGATTATAGCAGGAGATACTGTGAGTTTGAATCGTAAGTTTTTCTTTTATCATTTTTTATTATTTATTAACATGAATTGTGATTATTATATTACTATACTAAATTATATGGTTTTTTTTGGAGGTTTAAAATACATTTAAAAATTTCTACTCTCATACTGTAATAATTAAGATGTTCGATTAATCTTTTGGTTTCAATTTTTGTTGTGTGAATTTAATAAGTCATTTCGTAATTTACATCTTTTTTTTCCATGATTATTTGACATCCATATTTGACAATTCGATCTTTTAAAAAGATAATAATAATATATTCCGTAGAATTGAGCTCCTATGCGTTTAAAAGTACCAAGTCATTGGTGCTTGTAAATTTTTAGCCCTTGGATTAATAGATGTACGGTTAGGATGATGTGGGCTCCCTTGGGTTGAGTGGGTGGTTGGTTAAATAATATAATCTAACATATGAAAATGATCAAAGACATAAATTTAACGGTAAAAAATTCACAAGCTTGGTGTTTTTACAAGCACCAAGTGCTTGGTGTTTTTACAAGCACCATAGGCGGACTCATATTCCGTATATGCTTGCTCTCTTTTTATGTATCTAGGGGTTCCTTAGGTGATTGGTTGCATGAAAATATAATTAAAAATATATACTAATATTATTTGTTGAATATATAACTATTAGAGAGAGTGAGTTCCAATAATTATTTCTGCGATTTGCGAAAGAATTCACTATATAAAAATTTTGTTTAACATAAAAAATTACTTAATCTTTCATTTTCTATATTAATCTTTTTTTTATATGTGTGTGTATATATATATATATATATGTATGTACATATTTATTTATTTATTTTGATCTTTCTTTATTTTGACCTTTACTAGTCTGTTGTCGATGTCTTTTTTAAGTTGTTTACAAAAATTAGTTAAATTTAGAAAAGGATAAATTATCGTCCTAGCACGCTCAACTCTCTTAACCTCTTGGGCCTTGCCGCCACCCAAAATGCTTAAGTCGGGTTAAAAATTTAGTCATATTATATCTCATATATAGGACTATCTGGGGTCTCACAATCTCCCCTCCTTTAAGCCCTGACGTTCTCGTCAGGCTCAGACTCACAAGTATCAGGCGATGTGAGACTCATCTCGCTAGCCCGTCATCGAGACCCTGGCTCAGCCGAGACTCATCTCACACTTCCGGCTGGTAATTGGCTCTGATACCATTTGTGACGCCCCGACTTCCCAGGAGGTCACCCATCCTAGGACTACTCCCATCCTAGTACGCTTAACTCTCTTAACCTCTTGGGCCTTGCCACCACCCAAAATGCTTAAGCCGGGTTAAGAGTTTAGCCCTATTATATCTCATATATAGGACTATCTGGGGTCTCACAATATATATGTATAATTAAAAACAGAAGTAGAAATAAATGTCTGATTTGCAAAAGATTTTTTTTTTTTTTTAAGAGATAGGTAGCATGCTACCCGCTTTGTTTATTTTATTTAGAAATAAACTTAGCAAGAAATGTGAATCAACTAGTATTCAAACTTGGGTCTCGGGTACCAACCACAAAGCCATTTGCCACTTGCTTTAGGGACGGTTGGTTGATTTGCAAAAGATTAAAATTGGATCATACATTTTTGCCGCAAAAATATTTTCTTATTCTTTTTTGTAGGTTAAGCTAGAATATTATTTGATAAATTAAGAGTTTAGTAATATGATTTTTTTGTATAATTTGGTTCTACGAAATTTTTTTTATAATACTTCTTAATTTTTTTTTTAATTTTATTTAGAAATCTGTAAAACATAATTAACTATAATATTAAATTGATTGAGGACGTAGATGCCGAAGCGGCCACGGCCTCCACCTTCATCATGGAGGGGAGGAGAACGTTTTTATTCAAAAAATAAAAAAAATAAAGACTAAAAAATAAAAAATACTTTTTTATTCAAGAAGATGAAGAGAGAAAAAAAGAAAATGATAAAATTATACTATTTCAGAAAAACGTTGCACTGTTTCAGATGAAACTTACACTCCTTGAGTGAAGGGGAGAGGGGGGTGTGTGTGAAAAAACCACCGAGTATAGTAGTTAGAGTGACAAATAATGGAGTAGTACTGTGACAACGATCTTCTCATCATAGCTCAATCTAACTTATGGTGTCTTCCCCAAAAACGTATCGCTCAAGTTGTCCCCAACCCCATGAATGCCTATGAAAGCGCTGAGTAGGATTAAGACTAATCTATTCTTTATATTATAAATAAATAAGTTTGATGGCTTAGTCTCACCTCACTTATTTATCGTTAAGTAGTGTGTAATTACAATTACACCTTTCACTATCCTTCTCTTTATTAATTATAAAAAAATTATATTTGAATTAAATTTTTAACTAATATTAATTTTGACCAATTTGCATAAAAAATCTAATAATTTTGAGCTTTTGCAAAAGTAGGTCATATTTTTAGATTTTGCAGATTCGGACCGGATTTTTAGGAAACTGACCAAAAAATTCTTATTCCTTTTTCTCCCTGCTTTTTTTTTCTCTTGTTTTTTTTTTTTTTCTCTAAGACCCTCCTCCATCGCCTCTCCGGCCTTTTGTGACAGTAAAAAGGATAGCGTCGCATTCTCTTCCTCTCTTTTCTTTTTTTTTTTCTCGTTCTTTTTTTTTTTTCTCTTCGACCCTCCTCCACCGCTTTCGTGACCCTCCACGACGATAAGAAGAATAGTGCCGCGTCTTCTTCTTCCGCCATCGCCGGTGCAGCCACCGACACCGGTGCCGCCACCGACACCGGTGCCGGAGAAGGAGGACTCATGCAAGCGCGGGTGAGAGCATAGCGGACAGAGGCGATGAGATCGTAGCTGAGGCGGTGCTAGCCGTCGCTCGCGAGGGTGAGGACGAAGACGCACCCGTGCTTCTTCAATAAGCGCTTCCAGCGAGGGTGGTGGCGGCGGGTAGAAAGCAAGGAAGAGATCGTAGCAGCTGTGACATCCAAATAATCCCACATCGGATAGTTATGACTAGATATGGGAGTATATAATTTTGATTATACAAGATATAATAATTAGGCTTAAGCATTTTGGATCGTTGGTTTGGGCCTGACGAATTATTATTGCTTGTGGGCCAGATCGTTACATTTGGTATCTGAGCCGGTTCATTAGCCAGAAGTGCGAGATGAGTCTTGCCTGAGCTAGAGTCGGAATGACAGAGTAAGTCAGGGTCGGTGAATAATAGGCTAAGTCAGGGTCGAAATGACAAGGTTAGCGAGGACGTCAGAGGCTAAACGGGGGGAGTCTGTGACATCCCAATAATCCCACATCGGATAGTTATGGTTAGATGTGAGAGTATATAAGCTTGATTAGGCTAGATATAATAATTGAGCTTAAGCATTTTAGCCGATGGTTTGAACCCAACGAGTTGTTATTGCTAGTGGGCCGGATCATTACAGCAACGAAAAAAGATGCAAAAAATAAAAAGAATAAAGAGTAAAAAATAAAAAACAACTTTTTATTCAAAAAGATGAAGAATAAGAGAGAAAAGAAAAAGATGATGAAATTACACCGTTTCAGGATAGCGTTGTACTGTTTCAGATGAAACTTACACTCCTTGAGTGAAGGGAGGAGGGGGGGTGTGAAAGAACCACTGAGTATAGTAGTTAGAGTGACAAATAATAGAGTAGTACTGCGACAACGATCTTCTCGTCGTAGCTCAATCCAACTTATGGTGTCTTCCCCAAATCCATATCGCTCAAGTTGTCCCCAACCCCTCAAATGCCTATGAAAGCGCTAAGTAGGATTAAGACTAATTTATTCTTTATATTATAAATAAATAAGTTTGATGGCTTAGTCTCACCCATAGTTAGTTAAGTCGGATTCGGCAAAAATTCGGTACGAATATAATTCGGTTAAAATTCGTTTTCTAATTTTTAAATTCGTTGAAAAATACGGCTAAAAAACGGATTCGATAATTATTCGGATACGTGATTTATACGGATATTATACGTTCACCAATTAAAAATTCGGAATTAAAAATTCGGCTATTAAATTATTTTTTTTCTCAAAATTTATACTATACTATTAGTATAAATACTCATATTTCTTATGAATATAAGAATAAAAAGATACAAAATTAAGCTAATTATGTAAAAAAAATATAACAAACTATATTATGCTTATAATTAAATAAAATATTATATAATAATATTTCTATAATAAAAATAAAATACTATATATAATAAATAAATATATATTTATAAATAAAATTATATATATATATATATATATATAAACTAATGAGAGCATGCGGTACACGAGGCTGAAGTGGCCTCGTGGACCGCGCGCGACTATAGCCTCCCGTACGCCGCGATTTTTCTCTTCGTCTTTCTCCGCGGACTGCAACAAGAACACCATTTTTTCTCCAAAAAAAATTTTACGGACAACCAAAAATGGGGAAAAAAAATTTTCAACCGAAATTTTTTTTTCGGAGGGGTTTTTGATAGATCCAAATAATAGCGAGTTCGGTGACGAGAGCGGCGAAGGAGAAGGACGACGAAGACGATTGGCGACGAGAGCGGCAACGAAGCGACCCGCGACTCCGCCACTGCCGTTTCTTTGGGCGAATCGTTCGCAAATCGCGAATAATTCACGGATAATTATTTTTGATAAAAAAAACGAGTTTTTTTTCAAATTTTTTTGAAAAATACTGATACGGGCGTTTTATTTGGTTTTTGAAAAATACGCGTATAATTCGCGAATTATACGCGAATTTACTAACAGAGGAACTCTCACCTCACTTATTTATCGGTAAGTAGTGTGTAATTAAAATTATACCTTTCACTATCCTTCTCTTTATTAATTATAAAAAAAATTAAATTTGAATTAAATTTTGAACTAATAGTAATTTTGACCAATTTGCATAAAATATCTACTAATTTTGAGCTTTTGCAAAAGTTGGCCGCATTTTTGGATTTTGCAGATTCAGATTGGCTTTTTAGGAAACTGACAAAAACACCCTTATTCCCTTTTCTCTTTGCTTTTTTTTTCTCTGACCTCCTCTCATCGCCTATCCTGCCTTTTGTGACAGTAAAAAGATAAGGTCGCATTCTCTTCCTCTTTTTTTCTCTCGTTTTTTTTTTTTCTCTTCGACCTCCTCCGCCTCTTCGAGACCCTCACGACGATAAAAGGAATAGATAGATAAGAGCCCTAATTATATATATATATATATATATAAAACCTAAGGTAAGAAAATAATTTCTGTTAATTATTTATGTGTCATATTTATAAGTTACTTGCCAAAGTAAGCTAGCTATGGTTGGTACACTCATTAATTGACTTATTTATTAGTACAGCAAATATTATTCTATTGTTTTTGGGTATGAAAACAAATTACAGAGCATTTTTTTATTACACTTGTCCGCTTCTGAGCAAGTGGATAAGGCTGTGGGTTCGGTATGTTTGGTCCTACAGGCATGCTAATTATTTTTTAAAAAAAATATTTTTAAAAAATAGTGTACCAATTCATTTACTTATTTATCCTTTCCAAATTTATCTTAAAATTATCAAAATATTTTTTAAAAAACTCAATTCCATTAGTAAATCCTAAAGAAAAATAAGATTCTTTTAAAATTTTGAATGACATATTAGGTATTATTTCAATAGAAAATTAAGATGTGTGGACTAGATGCATGTGACTTTTCTATAATATTAATAATAATTGACAGGTTGGTGTGACATGCTCCCTCAAATAGTATGCCGATTTTTAATTCTGCAATTTATCTTTTAACTTCAATATCTTTGGTATGTCTAGTAGTTTGTGATAGCTCAATTTCTTCTTTAAATAATAAGATAGGATTTTTTTTTCCCCTTAGCTGTAGAGATTATTTTTTCCAATTCTAATCTAGTGAGAATTTCTATGTAAAAATAAAGTCACTTTAGGGGGTGTTTGGTTGAGCTTAAAACGAATCAAAAAATTATTTTCGGTATGAAAAATATTTTTTCGTTCGTTTGATTCGACGTAAAAATATTTTTCTGTAAAAGCATTTTTACGGATTTGGAGAAAAATTGAAATTTTCGTTTTTCACTGTTTTTCGACAGAAAATAAAAAACTCAAGCTGCATAAACTTTTCTTATTTATTTTTTTACACCAAACCAAACAAATATGAATATTTTTTTTTGTCAACCAAATAAATATTGATAGAAAATTACTATTTTCTCCTTCAAACCAAATATTACAAAACATAAAACTTTTTTCCATTGAAATTTTTTTTTATTTTTATGTTGAACAAAATGGACCCTTATTAGCGAAAGCGGAAGTTGTATAGTCCCAAATTTTAGTTTTAGAGCCTAAGCTTAACATAGCTTTTGATCACAGTAAACTCTTCAAAAAACTAGAGCTGAATCAGTTTTTAGGGCTTAATCAAGGCCTGACCCCATCGTTCATGTTCATTCCAACAATAAAGCTCGTTGTAGAGACTGTAATTTTTTTTTATTTTTATTTTTATTTTTTTTCTGGTTTTGCAAGGTAGTCAGGCTTAGGATAGCCCAATCCAAACTCGACCAGGTAGCAAAAGCCTAATTTCAAACTTAATTTGCATGTCCAGTAATCCAAGTATAAGCTTGCAACAAGTGCATATTTAGCATTCAGAGACATATTACGCAAGGATTTAAGTTTCCGTCGACACGAATGATATCTACTGTACCATATCGTGCCAACTAGATATCGGCATGATACAGATTCTATGCTAATGGCACAGCTTAAAATCCTCTATTCTTTAAATTAGTAAATAATTTTCTCAATAAAGTTTAAAAAATTTGGTAAAAATACAAAATAAATAGCTAAAATATTTTGATGCTAAAGAAAATAAATATTTCATGATATTAGGTGTTAGTACACATGAATTTTTTATGACCGGTACCAATAAGTTTTCGGCACGATTCTGTACCATGGTACTTAAATCGTTGATATTACGTATATTGTAGATACATTTCATTCTAACATTTGGCTATAAACAAAAGTATACATTGGGCTAATGTATGGATACTGCGCAATAGTTTTCTGATATCGAGACTTAGTTCATGTTCGTGAACACTTCATTTGAATCATTTCATGAACTTCGTACGATATAACTATTTCCTCATGAGTTGAATAGTTTCCAAAGAAAGGTAGTGTAAGTTAATTTTCGCGAACTAGGCTAGAATATTATTAATAATACCAAATCATTGATGCTATTAAGTTTTTGGCCATTGGATGAGGCGATGTACGGTTAGGATGATAATAGTCCTCCAAGATTGAGTGGGTGGTTGGTTTATTATTTAACAGATAAAAATGGTCAAAGAGATTTATCTAACGGCAAAAAATTTGATAGCACCAAGTGCTTGGTACTATCAATAGCATTGTAGCCGGACTCATTTTTACATTTACTAGTAGTGTAAGTGGGTCCTGTTCAGTATGGGCCATTTGATATTCGAGCTTGGCCCAGAATGCCCAGAAACAGTAATAGGCATTGGGCTTGGCTTTGGATTCTGAAAGCTTAATATCCATTAAACCTTGTTTACTTGCACTTCCGCTAAGGGCTATTTGTTTGGTGGGGGCAGAAGAGGTTGGAGGGCATTCCTATGCTCGATCTCAACCATAGTTAGTTAAGTCGATTCGGCAAAAATTCGGTACGAATATAATTCGGATAAAATTCGCTTTCTAATTTTTAAATTCGTTCAAAAAAAGGGCTAAAAAACAGATTCACCAGTTATTCGGATACGTGATTTATACGGATATTATACGTTCACCAATTAAAAATTCGGGATCAAAAATTCGGCTATTAAATTAAGTTTTTTTCCTCTCAAGATTTATGCTCTTAGCATAAATACTCATATTTTTTAAGAATATAAGAATAAAGAGCTACAAAATTAAACTAATTAAGTAAAAAAAAAAAATAGTAAACTATATTATGCCTCAAAATAAAGAAATAATTAAGCAAATAAGAGATCAAGAGAGTCCATATTTTAAATATAAAATATAAAAGATTCACATACAAGCATAGTTAGAAACTAAATACAAGATGAAATTGGCACAAACGGAGGAACAAATTCGATGTGACAAGAAAAAAAAACAGGATAAGAGGTTGCAACAAGAACAAATTGAGGAACAAAATAATATGATGGGATGTGATTAGGAAAGAATTAGTCACAAACAGTTTCTAAGAACATAAAAGAAAATTTTCCATCTTTTTCGAAATTGGAAATGGCCCAACTGTGCATTCCTTGCATGGTAAACTTCAATTGTAAGACAATAGACACCAAAAGTCTGGACAAAATTAGATCACAACATATTCTAATCACGATCAAAATCTGATTTAAAGTTATCAACTGAGAAAAAGATCTTATGATAAATCTGCAATAGGGCAGCCTTGAGAAACCTAAAATTTTAAGCTTAGCAGAGAATGGACTAAAAGCTTCCAACTTTTGCTTTGAAGACTGAAAACTCAAATCGTACCTGGTTTGTAAAGAACCACCCGATTACTGATCTATCGTTGGATAGCGAAACTGCGGAAGCGGAAGAGGAAGAGGAAGAGGCGACGAGGAGGGTTTTGATTTCTAAAAAGTGAAGAACCCGATCTTTGATCTTCGATTTCTGAAGAGTAGGGCTTTCAATGGCGTTCGGCGAGCGGCCGGAAGGGAAGAGAGGGAGGAGGAGGGGTCGGAAGCAGGGCCGCAGCGGTGAGAAGTTAGGGCAAACCCTTTTTTTTGGAAGAGGTGGGGGTAGGGCTCGTGGGAGTGGGAATGTGGGATGGCTCTGAAAAAGGGTTTTTTTTTTTTTTTTTTTTTTTGGGCGACAGGAGTCACAGGACAGGGCGACAGATTCTTTTTCCCCGTTTTGGGCCACTGCGAGGCCCACAAGTCCGCCCACAGTCGCAAGCAAGAGGGCCGTTTTTTTGGGCCGAATTATTCGCGAACTCCGTTTTATTCGCGAATAATTATTTTTCTCTAAAAACCGCGAATTATTCCGAATTTTTGCCTAAATTCGAAAACGGGTGTTTAATTCGGCATTTCAAAAATTCGCGAATAATTCGCGAATAATTTGCGAATTAACTAACTATGAATCCGACTATCAGTTACGAAATCTATTTCCGAACCCGACGGATTAAAAAAATCCATATCCAAATCCGAAACTAACCAAAAATTCGAAACCCGAGATCAAATCCAAACCCGAAGACCCGAACGCGAAATAATTATTTCTCTTACCATATTTCAAAATATATTATATTAAATTTAAAATTTTAAAATATAAATTCAAAATCATGTTGTCAAATAATTTGAAAGCTTTCTCATATGAAACGACGAGATATCTGGATAAAGAGAAAAGATAAAAAAAGATAAAAAAGAATAAAAGAGAGAAGAGAGGTTTAGATGATATAGTGAAAATGAAATTACTTAATTACCCACGTATGAAAAGACCAAAATATTCCTCGCTACGATACCTGGTAACTGGTGCCTCTTTCAAAGTGACTTGTTGTTACAGCTCAAATATTAAAAGAAATTAAATCTAAGACGTAGAATCAGAACGAATGAACGGCATCGAAAATATAAAGTACAAAATTATTATTATACAAACATAATGCATCTTTCTTTACTCACTTAATTTTTTTTAAAATAACGATTATCTCATATTATTTAATATGGTATTAAATAGAAAGTCCTAATATTCTTTTAGGCAAATCAAGTCTTCTTGTATTTTTTTCTAGACTATAAAAAAAATTTCAGTTCAGACAAGACATTAAGTGTTAAATTTAAAAATATAAAATATCATTATCTATTAGCTTAAAATTTTAGAGATTGTTAAATATAAAAATATATATTAAATAAAAAATAAAATTTCATTTTTTAAATGCTTAAACTGTCACGTCCTGAATTACAACATTTTTCTGGGCACACCAACAGACTCAGTGTATATATAGAAATTTTTCGTGTGCACGAAGCGATAGTTATACCTGCAACAAATAGAAGCTACAACTAAAGCACAGAACTGCTAAAACTGAAATATTTATATATAAAACATAAAAAGATTCACTGTATATACAAAAGCTAACAAAACCATCTCGCTTCAGCGAGTACCACTAGCATAACAGTATGTACATAGAAAAATTTCGAAACTATCTCTAATGGGTGCTCCTCTAGCAAAAGACCAGGGATAGAAGGGATTTAGCTCGCGACTCCCTTATTACGGTCAGAATCAGTAACAGCAACAGCAGCAGCCGCAGACGAAAGCTCTTCAAAATGGTAGCAGCAACTAGGTATGAGAATTACTGCAAAACAAAGTAGTACTCAGTGTGTACCGTCACCGACCCTAACGGCCTACCCACCAAGTCTACAGTAATATGTGCAAAGGATAGTAGGAAAAACTGAAAAGAGCTCTACAGCTACATGCCACTATACTATCGCTAACCAATACAGGCTATCTGTAGATATAGACATGTATCACACTGACCCAATCTCATACGAGCTGCCCAAACGGACCCACCCAGTTTGTATCCAAGCTACACCGTACACCACCCATGGGGATGGCTGGTCCAAGAAAACTGTCAAAGAGGACTGCTGCGACATCAAAGCAAGTAAAACCTCACTCCGGAGCGACACTCGTGGGAGTGACCCAACTGAGTATGCAAGCGTGTCTCTGTCGAGCTCAATTAGGCTCACACAGGCTATAGTCAATGCAAATTGATTAAACTGGCCTAACAACCAAAGTTCACGTGCTCTGGGCACAATCTAAAACAAGATACAAATATCTGGGTCTACCGTCAATCCCGACAGCACCCGACAGTACGGAACAGTCCAAACACTACTGTACAACGAGTTCGGTTCTTCAGCACGAGCGTAATCTCAACTTATACTAATCTAAGTATTCACTACGCACTAACAGTGGTGATACAAAAGAACAACAGTTCCGAAAGTTAAATCTAATAACTTTTCGAAAAGTGACAGTATAGGTTTAACGAGTTTTCTCCTAAGTCAAATACCATTTCAACATGTAACAAATCTTCTAAAATTAAGACTCCAAATTCATATTTCATAACAGATATGCAAATCGATGAATTCGAGCTACAAAATATGATGAACAACAAAGAAATACATGCTAACAACTCGACGATCTAGAAGAAAATCCGACGATTTCGGTAAACATTAGCCTACTTCGAACGCTCGTCTAACGTCGGCTAGAAGTCGATAGGAGAAATCTCGCGCTAGCTCGACATCCAACTGCCTCAACCAGACTCAACCACGGCGCACGCACAATCCTCCAAAGACAAGTGAACGAAAACTAAGATCGACTCTCCAAAATCACAAAAAAACGGAGAAAAGAAGTTAGAGAGAGAAAGAAAGAAACCAATCTGTTTTCACCAACCTCAGGCACAAAGAGAGGTGGCTGAGGGGGAGAGGGGTCAGTTGTACTTATCGACAACCAAAAAAATCAAAATATCTCTTACCAACTCAATTTGCCTTTTGGAATACCGATACTCAACTTGGGTACCGGTACTCGACCCTCTTTCCTCAATCTCGCGCGCTGGGTACTGGTACTAGCTCGATGCAGTACCAGTACTCGTATCAAACTACGCAAACCCGAAAGCATTCAGTTCTATAATCCCTCAGGAGTACAGGTACTCCTCCTAAATACCGGTACTCAATACTGAAATCCTGCATTTTGCACTCGCACTGCGTCGAGTTCGTTTTGTGTCCAATTCGGACCAAAACGACTCCGACTTATTCCGACACCCACCAAACGTGTCGACAAGCTCCCAGATGCTGGAGTCTCTCAGACAGCTAAACTCTAGGGACACTACATAAATTTTTAGATATAACAGTTGTTTTATATAATATAATAGTGTCGCACTCTAAAAGAGTGACGTTTGGGAAGAACTTTAGATCAATGCTTTAAAACTTGGAATTGATTCAAATCGGATAAGATGTTGGACAACGACTCAACTGATTCAATGAATAGTTTGATCGATCAAACTATGGACGTCATAAGCTTGATATAATAAATAATAATTTATTAAATATAGGGTAAATTGTACATTTTGTTCTCAAGCTATAAACCTGGTGACTTTTTGGTCTTCAAACTTTATTTTTTTTTGGCGGTACACACTAGCTAAGTTTAATTTCTTTTGGCTGTAGACTTCAACCTAATTTGATGATACGGTGACACAAAATATTATTTTTATAGTACAAAAGTTTTAAAAACATAAAAATATTTTCACTCTTTTCTTAATTTATATATAAAAATGCCACTACAATTTCAACCATATTTTTAAAATATTGATAAAAAAAATTATAAAAACTTTGAAATTGTTAGCCATTTTATGCTATAAAAGTTATTCTTTTAGTTATTACTAGTGCAGGGCCAGCGCTACAGAGTGGTTAGTAATTTTTAAATTAATTAAAATATATAATTATTAATTTTAAGGTTGAAAAATTATAATAAAAACAATTTATAAAGAATTTTTATGTACACTGTAAAAATAATCTTTGTTATTAATATTTTCTTAACCTCCAATATTCAAAGAATTATATTATTTCAACAACTTTATTTAAAAATTCAATAAAACTTAATAGTTTCGCTAGCTATTTTATAAGTAAAATTTTTAGCTAAAGTGTTAAATTTGGAGGACTGATTTCAAATTATCGAAAAAAGTGACGTGTCTTTATCTTATTAAAATTGATTGAAGAAAAAGAAACTATTGCATGCACCTTGTATATTAATATTTCTTACATTACAATTTATATTAGATGATTACTGTTTTAATATCAAAAGTTAATTAAAAATATATGATTTACACAGTAGATCTAATAATTTAAATTATACTTAATAAATTAGATTTTTAAATTTTTATTAAATAGTTTTAAGTATGTGGTGTGTGTGTATATGTGTATATTCGGTGTACAGAAT
The DNA here is from genome assembly GCF_001540865.1 of Ananas comosus. Taxonomy (NCBI): domain Eukaryota; kingdom Viridiplantae; phylum Streptophyta; class Magnoliopsida; order Poales; family Bromeliaceae; genus Ananas; species Ananas comosus. The sequence continues at coordinate 8,958,244 of NC_033631.1, read as the reverse complement.
ACTTATATGGTGCACTCATAATTCCATGGTAGAAAAAGAATAATTCTTTGCTTGCAACTGATGTATACTAACACTCTATATACGGCACATTATATGTAATTATTGAAAAAAAAAATCGATAATTAGTATTATAAAATAAAATATAATCTAAAATATTTAAATAATTTTTTATCCAATATAAATTTATTTTTGATATATATTTCGTGATACATATTTCAGAGCTCATAATGGGCGTCTCCAAAATTTTTATTAGATATTTGATAAGCTTACATTGGTTTATAGATTAATTGGTGATGTGGCTTCATGAGAAAACTATTTTATTGATATATCTTAACTACCAATTTATATATTGTATAGATGTTATGGAACTAGGCCATAGCCTTTCTCTGTCCTATAATAGAGTCCGCAGCCAACATGCCTGCAAACACTTTGGATTTCATTTCTTTCTTAATTTGTGCTATTTAAAGCGCGCGTGTGTTATAAGGAGTGCGTCTACTTCATCACACTTGCATCATCATATTATTATCCGTAACAAACTAATTATATTTCTCTACTTAAAAAATAATAATAATAAAAATATTTTTTTATTAACTACGATGTGATGTAACAATCCAAGAAAAAAATTCTAGAATGCACTAAATATATTTGTAGCGTGGCGTCCCCAATTAATCAAATAGATTTTTTTGCATTAATTCATCATATCCTGATTATAAAAAAATATTTTTGTCATACTTTTCTTCCGAAGAAAGAGATGTGATCGGCTTGTTATTGCTAGTGTGATCCAAGTATGATATATATACTTCCTCCAACCCAAGGGAAATAATTTTATTAGTTGGAGACGCCACGTCAGCAATATATCCAATATATTTTAGATTTTTTCGTGAGGCATGCTGCGTTTGTGTAGAGTCTTAAATGAACAGAGTAGGTGTCCAAAATGGTTAATGCTTTGGATGCCATGGGCCATTCAAGTATTTTCAAATTAATATATGTTTAAAAAATTATGATAAAAATATATAAAATATATAACTACCTTACTAATCATATTATATATATTAAAAGGTTAAAAAAAATTATTAGCTATAATTATATAAAATCTATACCATTCATTCATATCTCCTGAATTTTACAATAATCTTTTAATTTATATGAACAAAATAATTATACGCATCCGTGCTGTTCATTTTTTAATGTTTTCTACAAATTTGTAAATTAAATTGTTCTAATTATTTTACATTTTTTTTAAAAAAATAATATTTACTTATTGCGACACGCGGATTTTATACTAGCCCACTTTAAAAAATATATGTGGGACCACAGGAAAAAAAATAGTGCAAATAAACGAGAGTTCCGGAAAGGATAAAGACTTGAAACAAAGATCGAAAGGAACGTCGTATTCAATCTCTTCTCTTTGGGCTATCTTTCCATAACTATGGCACTTTCAACTTTTCTTTCTTCCAAGCAAGTTGCTTATAAAAGAAATCCGTTGTGCTTTTTTTGGCTTTCGTTGATTATTATATTGACGGTAGACTTGAAAAGCCACCTACTGACACTTTACGCCCAATTATTCCGAATAACACTTGCAGACGTAAATTTTATACCCTACCGTCTTTAAGTTCACAAAAATTTATATAATTTTTAGTAAGAGTGAAAAAAAAATAATTTGACAAATAATCGAGGATAGTTCTCGGAAAATAAGAGCCTAAGATATACAATTAACTCACTTTGAAGTATACAATAGCATTGCATTTCTCTCTTGCAGTCGAGTCAAGCAAGTAGCAACCAACATGCCCGCAAACAGCGTCGTTTTTGTTTGTTTCTTAATTTGACCTTTTTTTTTTGTTTTTTTTTTTTTTCCTGTTTTGTCTCTATCCGAAAACAGAGTGTTGTGGATTACAAGTTGACAATCACGTTTGTGGACAGTTTTGAGAGGATAGAGCAGGTGGCAGAAAAATGTTAACGCTTTGTGTCCAAAGTAAGGGTTATAATCTTTAATCATTGTCCATGTATTTTCAAATTTATATATATTTAAAAAAAATTTATAAAAATAATTTTAAAAAATATAATTACCTTACAAATCATATTTATTTGAAAATAGTTAAAAAAATATTTATTGGTCTAAAACTATATAGAACATACAACATTCATTCTTATTTCGTGAATTTTCCAGCAATTCTTTAAATTATATAAACAGTATAATTATATATCCATCCTAACTATTCATTCTTAATTTTTATTTTATTAATCAAAAACCCTTGATTACAAATTTTTAAATTAAATTATTCTAGTTATTATATATATATATATATATATATATATATATATATATATATATATATATATATATATATATATAGAGGCTATGGTTATTATATTCTTACGAGTATAGACCCCTTTGTACTCGTAAATTTTCGACCGTCGTGTGAATAAATGTGCGGTTGGGATGATAGTGGTTCCCTATTAAGATGACAGTGGTCCTTTAGGGTTGAGTGGATAGTTGGTTGAATATTATGATCTAACGAAAGAAAGTAATCAATGGGCTATAGATCTAACGACCAAAAATATATAAGTACAAAGAGACCACATATCATAAAAGTATATAGCCAGACTCATATAAATATATATATAGAAGAGAGAGAGAGAGAGGAGAGAGAGAGAATTGAGGCTCCTTGCTCTTTTAAAGTACCAAGTTATGGTGCTTGTAGATTTTTAGTGTTGGATTAAAGGATGTGCGGTTAGGATGATTGGGGCCCAAGCGGTGAGTGTGGTAGTTGGTTGATAGTATAATCTAACGGTTATAAAATGATCAGAGGAGTAGATCTAACGGTAAAATTTACAAGTACTAAATGCTTTGGTGCTTTTACAGTACCATAGCCGACTCATATTAATTGAGCTCTTATGCTTTTAAAGACCAAGTTATCAATGCTTGTAGATTTTAACTTGAATTAAGAGATGTGCGATTAGAATGATGTGGCCCCTAGGGTTGAGTGGATAGTTAGTTGAATAGTATAATCTAACGATGAAAAATGTTAAAGGATTAAATCTAACGGTTAAAAAATTTACAAGCCCAAGTGCTTTTTGCTTTACAAGCCACCATAAGCCGGCTCTCCTCTCTCTTCTCTCTCTCTCTCTCTCTCTCCTCTCTCTCCTCTTCTCTCTCTCTCCTCTTATATATATATATAATATATATATATATATAATTATATAATATATATATATATATATGTAGGCTGTGTCTACTATACTCATATGAGTATAGAGCCCCTTTATTCTCATAATCTTTTGACCGTTCAGATAAAAATGTGCGGTTAGATGAGAATGGTTACGGTTAGGTTGATAGTGGGATCCCTAGGTTGATGTGGGTTGGTTGGTTGAATGTATAATTCTAACGGGTGAAAATGATTAAAGGTAGATCAAATGATAAAAATTTATAAGTACAAGAAACTCGATACTCATAAAAGTATAGTAGCGAATTATATTATAATATATATATATATATATATATATAAAAGTTAAGAAAATAATTTCTATTAATTATTTATGTGTCATATATATAAGTTAGTTGCCAAGGTAAGCTAGCTATGGTTGGTACACTTACTAATTGACCTATTTATTAGTACGGCAAATATTATTCTATTTTTTTGGATATGAAAACAAATTGCAGAGCATTTTTAAAGTACGACTTGTCCGCTTCTGAGCAAGCGGATATTGGATAAGGCTCTGGGTTCGGTACGTTAGGGCCTACATGTAGGGGTGTAAAACGGGCCAGGCGGCCCGTGGCCCACCCGGCCCGGCACGACAGCGGGCCGGGCCATGGCCCGGATGGCTATTGTAGCATCCGTGCCGGGCCGGCCCGGCCTGACTCCACGGGTCGTGCTGGGCCGAGCCTCTGCGGCCCGTAGGCCCGGCACGGCACGGCCCGGCCTACCGGGCCGGCACGGCCCGAATAGGTGGCCTGGCATTCTGGCAAGCCAGGCCTAAGCTAGGCCTAGCAGCCTAGCCTTTAGCTTTAGCAGGCCTCGGGCCTCCCAAGGCTCCACTGTCCAAGGGTCTGCAGGGTCTGCAGACCCTTGGACAGTGCAGACCCTTGGACAGTGGGCCCAACGGCTATTGAGCCGTTGGGTGTTTTTCTCTTTTTCAAATTTTTTTATTATTATTTTTCAAAAAAAAGGGTAAAAAATTAAAAATATGTATTTTTTTGATCAAAATGATCATAATGCCCTCACTAACATTCAAAAATTTAAATGTTAGAGAGGACATTTTGGTCAAAAGGTAAAAAATATTTATATATATTTTTTAAACTTTTTTTATATCTATAAATACTAGTACATACATTCAAATTCATCACAACAAACTACTCTTCATTTATTTTCTTCTACAAACACTTCCTACTCTTAAACTTTCAATTTAAATTCTTTTCTCTCTCAACTCTCAAGTTTACTTTGCAAATATTTTTAATATTTTTCAACAATTTTTTTTTACAAAGTCTCTCCATAATTTTACCATACAAAATTTTAATTTCAACACAATAATTAATCTCTTATTTTTTTAGTTTTTAATTTTTAAAATATTTTTATTTAATTTTTTTTTAGTATTGTTGTGTTTATTTTTTATAACAATGTCGGGTGAATTTTCTCATATAGATTTTTCTTACACTAATTATACTCCTGAGTATTATGTTAGTAATCAATCAGAAACTGGAGTTGGCGGTTCTAGTGCTACACAAGGTGATGACGACTCGCAACCTAAACTAAATTTAGATGCAAGTTCTAAAAAGGCATCAAAACGGAGAACAAGTGAAGTATGCAAGTACTTCAATATCAAAGATATTGAAGGACAAGGCATGCGAGCTGTTTGTACTATATGTGGAATTCACTATTCTTGTGATAGTTCCGGTGGAACAGGTCATCTTAACAGACATATTCAGAAACACCAGGTAAAAGAAGGTAAAGAGGCAAAACAATCTCAACTTGCTTTTACTTCTAGTGGAGTTAGTACATTTCAATATTCTCATGAACGTAATAGAAGAGAACTTGCATTATATATTGTAGGAGCTGAACAACCATTTACATTTGCCGAATGTCCATATTTTGAACATTATGTGAAAACAGCTTTAAATCCCGCATATAAAAAAACTTCTCAAAATACTAGTCGCAAAGACTCAATAAAAGCATTTCTTGAATATAGACAAAATTTGATTTCAATTTTAGAAAATTTGAATTAAAAAATTTCACTCCCATCTGATATTTGGACGTCAAGAAATGAGCGTAGTTTTATTTGTGTTACTGCACATTGGATTGATTCTAATTGGATTTTACAAAAACGAATTATTGGGTTTCAAGAACTTGAGTTTCCACATACTGGTATTAATATTGCTCAGGCAATTGAAAATGTTTTGCTAATTTATAACATTAGCCAAAAAATTTTTTCAATTAGTTTCGATAATGCTAGCAATAATAGAACCGCGGTTCAAATTTTGAAAAATAATTTGCATCCCATCTTAAATTCAAAATTATTTCATAATAAATGTGCATGTCATATTATAAATTTGTGTGTCCATGAGGGATTAAAATAATTAGTTCACAAATAAAAAAATTAAAAAATTGTATTATATTATTCACAGTTCTGCTCCAAGAAAATAAGATTTTAAAAGCTTATGTAGACAAATAGGCCAAAGTATATAAAAAAATTATTTTTGATGTTCACACCGATGGAATTCCACATATAAGATGTTGCAATATTGTTATGAGTATAGAAATATTTTAACTATTTTTTATAATGAGAAAATGTAGGCATAATCCCATAACTAATGAAGAATGGGAACATGGACAAATTTCTTATGAATTTTTTACAACCATTTTATGAGTCAACCAAACTTTTGTCAGGTGTGTATTATCCTACTTCATGTCATTTCTCAATCAAATTTACTTATGAGTAGTCATTTTGCTGAATATAGGAATTATCTCTCTTTTGCTCAAATTATTTTTATGATGGAATCTAAATTTAAAGAATATTGGGAAGAAATTCTTATTGTACATCTTTTAGCTCTAAATGGATCCTAGAATTAAATTAAATGGAGTAGAAATTGTCTCTACACAATATAATGAATTTTAGAAATTAATTTAGCAAATTATTCAAATAGAGAAAATTTTTTCAAACAGGTAAATAGTACTTTATGTGAAATGTATAGTGTTTATGCAACTGCTTCGGATAAGCGACCATATTCTTCACAATTACAAAGCAGGCAGCAGTAGTAGCAGTGGTAAAACTAGTAAAAATAGATTTTATCTTTAGTAAGAAACAAAAACAAACAAGATTTTAGTGCACCTTCTTTAATGAACTTCAATTTTACTTGCAAACCGACTTTCAAATCTTTTTAATGAAGATGAATTAGATAAATTAGATATTTTAGCCTGTGGAAAATACATGAAAGTACATATCCTGTGCTTTCTGCCATGGCACGTGATCTACTAACTGTGCAGGTTTCAACAGTGGCATCCGAATCTGCTTTAGTGCCGTGGAAGAATTTGGATGATTATAGAACCCGTTTTAGAAGGATGCGGTCGAAGTTTTAGTCTGCTTAAAAGATTGGCGAGCTGCAGAATTAATAATGCAAGATAAGGAGGTCATGAATCTACATATTCAGATGAAACAGAATCAACTACTAAAAATACACTGTGGCAGCTAGAGTGCAATCGTTCCGATTCCTCGCTATTGCCTATTAGTTGTTGTGCCTTTTTTTTATTTGTACCGCTTTTTAGCTTGTGTCTTTTTTTTAAAGTGAAGGAATGATGTAATGAAGAAAAAAATTATGTTGAATTTTTTTTCTCTATTATTTGCTAATTGGTTGTATAAACAACCATTTTATTTTAAATATATTTTTGATTTTTTGGATTTTTATATTTTTCTCCAAGTGTAATTATATAATATGACTAATTCAAATACCAATTTTATTATTTTGTTTTAATTTTTTAATTTTATAAATTTTTAAATGAGTTTTAGAAAGTTGGGTATAATTGTGTAATTAAAATTTATAAGTCAAAAAGTTATAATTATAAAATCTTTTCTTTAAAAAAATAATTTTTAAAAAAAAACACCTTTATATAATATGATACATATGATTAATACAAATTTTATATATTTGTGTAATTATTTTTTTAAATATCAATTTCTCTTCAAATAATAAAAAAAGTATTAAAAATATTTTTTTCTGAAAAAAAAATTCTGAAAAAAAAAACTGTGGAAAGGAGAAAAAAAAAAAGGCCGGCGCCTGGTAGCCTGGAAGGCTGGCACGAAGCCCGGCCCGGCCCGGCATGGCCCGTGCTTGGCGGCCATGGGCCGGGCCGGGCCTCCTACTTCATGAAAATGGGCCGGCACGGCACGGCCGGAATTAAGAACCGAGTCAGGCCGGGCCGAACAGTGGCCCGATTTGGCCCGGAAAATGTGGGCCGTGCCAACCCGGCAGGGCCACATTACATCCCTACCTAACATGCATGCTAATTTTTTTAAAAAAAAATTCTAAAAAATAGTGTATCAATACATTTACTCATTTATCCTTTCCAAATTTATTTTAAAATTATCAAAATATTTTTTTTTAACTCAATTCCATTAGCAAATCCTTAAAAAAATATTTAAAGAATTTTTTTAATTATTAAATATATTTTAGTCCTGTAAAAATAAATAAGATATTTTTAAAATTTTAAATAACATACTAGATATTATTACAATAGAAAATTAAGATGTGTGGGCTAAATATATGTGACTTTTTTTATAATGTTAATAATAATTGACAGGTTGGTGTGACATATTCTCTCAAATAGCATGCCGTTTTTTTAATTCTGCAACTTATCTTTGAACTTCAATATCTTTGGTATGTCTAGTAGTTTGTGAGAGCCCAATTTCTCCTTTAAATAAGAAGATAGGATTTTTCTTTTTCTCCGTAGTGATTATTTTTTTCCCACTTTTAATCTAGTGAGAATTGCTATGTAAAAATAAAGTCGCTTTAGGGGTGTTTGGTTGAAGTTCAAAGGTAAGTAATTGGTACGATACAAATTCTGTGCCAACTGCACAGCTCAGAACTCTCTATTGTTTAAATTAGTAAGTAATTTTCTCAATAAAATTTAAAATATTTGATAAAAATACATAATAAATAGTTAAAAAAATTTGTTGCTAAAGAACATAAATATTTCATAATATTATGTGTCGGTACATATTAATTTTTTGTGATCGGTACATATCAGTATAGTCCGGCACGCACCATATCGTGCCGTGTCAATAAATTTCCGACACAATCCCGTGCCACGGTATTTAAATCGTTGATATTACGTATATTGCAAATACATTTCATTCGCACATTTGGCTATAAACAAAAGTATATATTGGGATAAATGTATGGATACTACACAATAGTTTTCTGATATTGAACTTAGTTCATGTTCTGAAACACTTCATTTGAATTATTTTGTGAACTTCGTACGATATAATTATTTCTTCCTGAGTTGAATAGTTTCCAAAGAAAGGTACTAGTGTAAGCTACTTTTCACGACTAGGCTAAAATATTATTAATAGCATCAAATCATTGGTGCTATTAAGTTTTGGGCCCTTGGATGAGGCGATATACGATTAGGATGATAGCGATCCCTTAGAGTTGAGTAGATGGTTGGTTCAATAGTATGATCTAACGGATGAAAATAGTTAAAAAAATTGATCTAATGACAGAAAATTTGATAGCACCAAGTACTTGATATTATCGATAGCATTGTAGCCGGACTCATTTTTAGATTTACTAGTAGTGTAAGTGGGTCATGTTCAGGATGGGCCATTTGATCTTCGAGCTTGGCCCAGAAAGTCCAGAAAGACTAATGGGCATTGGGCTTGGCTTTGGATTCTGAAAGCTTAATATCCATCAAACCTTGTTTAGTTGCACTTCCGCTAAGGGCTATTTGTTTCGTGGGGGCAGAAGAGGTTGGAGGGCGTTCGTATGAACGATCTCAACTTCACCATAGTAGGGTATAAAATCATATTTCCACACTGCATACGAGGTAAAGATCATGTAGTAGGGTATAAAATCATATTTCTACACTGCATACGAAGTAAAGATCGGTGCTTACAGATCATACGCTTCCAATTGCCCTTCATGTCTGACCTCCGAGATCGCCAGTCTCCTCCAATGTCTGCGCTGAGGAAGTGAGAGAATTTCTTGTTGAAGATTGAGCAAAACTGCCTAAATCGACCCTAAAGCCCAGTTTACGTAACTCAAACTAGGCCTAAAAAAAGCCTAGTTGGATGGACCTTGTTTGAGGCCGGGACCAGTTTCGAATCCAAGTAAACAGGATAATATATAAGGATTGAGCACAACTACATTACTACTAGTGGTGGAACTGGGCCCGGGCCTAAACAAGGCCCGGCCTGATGGGCCATGATTGGGCCGGGCTTTGGGTATGGAAAATATAACTTTGGGTTAGGGCCGGCTTAAAACTTTAGACCTGAAAAAAATTTGGGCCCATTTGGGCATGTCCAAGCCCGACCCGAAAGCCCGATATATTAATTATCAATATAAAATATTTAATTATATATATGTATATAATATTTATCTATAAAAGGAATAAATGATATAGTATATCATATATAGTATATATTGTTATTAATGATATATATTTATATATATATGAGAATATATTATATATTAACAAAATATTTAGTTCCATATTAAAATATATTAAATAGTATTATTATACATAGTTAGTTGATTCTATATACATAATTAGACGTTCAATCATCTATGTACATAATTTAAGAATAATTTTAAAATTTTAAAATACCACAATGCTCTTTTAAAAAATCACATATGCCCCAATTAATTAAACATTCTATCCTTACGTGAGAAGTTTCTATCCTACATTAGTCACCATCTCGACCATCCCTCGCATCCGCGATACAACGACACCGTATGATTTTTATTTTTTATAGTTACATTTATGCTATTTGTTTATTGTTTAGTATTATATTTGATGTTAGATACTAATTTCTTTGATGTGATAAAACCCCAATAAAAATATGTTTTTTATTTTTATTTTATACAATAAAAGTATTTATGTATTATATGATAAATACATAAAATGGGCCTCCACAAAGCCCGATGAGTATTGGGTATTGGGCTTGGGCTTGGGCCGAGCTTTAATTAAAAAAAAAGGGTAAAAGCCTGAGCCGAAGCCCAATATTTTTTTTTGGGCTGGGCTTGAGCATAGTATTACCCAATCCAAACCCGGCCTAGTTCCACCCCCAATTACTACTCTAACACATTTTCTGAGAATTCTCTCTTTTTTCTGAAAAAAAAAAAAAAGAAAACACATTTTCTGAGAAGCTAGCTACTAATGCGTTGGTTATTTTGAAAAGCCATGTATGCCTAGATTGGCTTGCACTATATAGACCAGTACATTAGAATATATAAATGGTAATCCTAAGGATACCAAGAATGTATTATCTTCAATTCAAAATAAACTCGAGATCAAATTATTCATTTAATAAGTGAACTGAACATAAACTGAATATTTCTAGTAGATTTTTTAAAAAGCCAAACATAAGCTTGGACCAGCTTGACATAGTTCGAATATATATACTTTATACTAATATACTTTGTATTTATTATATTTATGAATATACAATTATACATACAAAATACAAATTTTTTCTACTTAAATTTTTGGATGCAAAAAATACTAATCTTTTAAATTAATCAATCAAAGATTTAAATTTTGAGTTATAAACAAGTCGATCTATATAGGAGCGAGCTCGCTCGTTTTCGTAAACTAATCGAGGTAACGAATCAAACACAAGCTATTTTGTTTAATTGCAATCCAATAAGAAGTTAGAATTTTCAGCTCGTCACAAACTCGAGCCATCTCTAGTTGGTCCCTGCTCGCTCATTTGATCAAACTTTTAGCACCGATATTTGCTCTTTGACCTCATTATTTTTTGTATCTGCATCCAACCACTTTTAATGAGCTCAAAAGGCGCATCAATCTAGTTTCACCTTCTTCTTTTTTTTTTAACATTCATACCGACCAATAGAAATTTTTTCACAAAAAATTATAAATGTTAATTAATTGGACAACTACGTGGGTGGACTGCGTGCATATGTGCAAGTCTTCGTTTGAGGATATGTTTTTTTTGTGATCATTCGTTGTTAATTAATTATTTTGGTATATTAAAAGTTGATTTAGAAGACCTTACATATAAAATTTTTTTATATTAATCTAAATACTAAAAATGATCAAAAGATTTGATTCAAGAGTTAAAAATTAAAAGAACTATATATATGGTACTTTTGGAAGCAGCATAGTCGAACTCTAAATATTATATAAAAGTTGATATACTAAATTTTATTGTCCTCACATTATTAGATTAGGAAAAAATTTAAAACATAAATTTTATATTACCTTACCGAATATATCTGGCTATGCAAAACTTGTAAATTAGGAAATTCAAATATTTCATTTATACGGAGCAACGAATTTACAAACAGTGCGTGGCAACCCATTACTCTTGAACCCAAAAAAAAAAAAAAACAAAAACAAAAACAAAAAAAATAAAAAAAATAAAAAAAAAATGAAAACTATCTATGATCAGTACCGTCCCAGCGTTTAATCAAACGGCCGCAAATCGATTCCGAGCCGCATCAAGCAATCAGAGCCACAGAGCCCCTGCCTCCTTCAAGATCGGGACGAGCTCACCGGAGATGTGCACGGCCATGAGCCGCTCGAGCCCGCCGACGAGAATTGCGGCGTCGTCGACGGCGGTACCGCCGCAGCTTGCGCCAGCGGCCGCGGCTCCGTCGGCGAGCTCGCAGACTGTCGGATTGACGCCCAGGCCCTGCAGCAGGCGCTTCACCACGTGGCCCAGGCAGCAGCCCCGCCGGCCCACCACCACCACCGGGCTCTCCGCCACCACCCTCCGAACGCCGTCAATTGACGCCGCCGCCGCCGCCATCGCCGCCGTCATCTCTCCGTTTGACGAATCGTTCGAGCCCCCCCCCCTCTTCCTTTTCTTTTTCTTTTTTTTTTTTTTTTTTTGTTTTTTTTTTTGGCGTTGATTGATTGGGGATTACAGCGGAAGATGAGCTCGGGAGTAGCCGGGGGAGGGCCGAGGCATTTATATGCGGATTGGGGAGGTGATGACGTCATCGTGGGGGCACTGATGACGTCATGGCAGTTACCAAAGCCCGCCGTTGCTGCGTCAAAAATGCACGCGAGTCGCGTTTTGTTTTGTTTTTTCTGTTTTTTTGTTTTGATGATATTTATCCCTATGAATTTTAAAATTCTGAATTTCTTTTGCAAATTTTCAATTGGAGTAAACTTTAGTTTATCCTACCATAATTTAATACATTTTCACTTTGCATCTAACGGTTTAGAAAAAAAAAAAAAATTTAGAAAAAAATAGCAAGCTATCTGCTTCATTCATTAGGTAAAATGAACTAGACATACATGATGAAAGCAGCTAAGACTTCCAAAAAAAAAAAAAGGCAACAAAAAAAATGAAAGTAAAGTTTAATTAAAAAGTAAAGAAAAAATAGAAGTAAACGTAAAAATAAAAATTAAACAGATGAGTCAAGACGTTACCGAAAGCTCGCTCCATACTGATATCAAACGTTGGACACTGTTCAGTGAGAGAGAAGGGACATGGGGTATCTCGGAGAAGAGAAAGTTGTTTCTCACGGTCCAGATCACCCACCAGATAGCCGCCAGGCGGGTTAGGCATTGGGGATCTTGTACTAATATCGTTAAGGCTAGAAGCCCTTATCCATAGATCTCGGACGTTTTTCATTGGCTCAGTGAATAAGAACGGTCAATCCGCAGTGAAGATAAGGTATCGGACAAAAACGCACTGACTAAACAGGTGGTCGCATGTTTTCATGTCGAAAGCGCAAAAGACGCAGTGATGAACCGCTAGAATGTCGCGTTTGAGCAGACTGTTCAGAAAAATTAAACTTAACTACTACATGGTTTAGCGCCGTTTTACTTAACCATCTGTAGTTGTATTTTCGTTTACCTATAAAAATTTATTGTTAAATATAGTAACATTGGGTGGTTTTAATTTTTTTTCCTTTGCTATCCTATTTTACGATAAAAAAAAAATTACAAAATAGTTAAGTATAATTTTGTAAACCATATTATAATAAAATAAAGAATAAACTTTAAAAACCACCCATGTGGTTTCGCACTTTCTTCCTTTACTACAATGTGGTTTAAAGTGTATCAAGTTAGTGTTATGTTTTATTTTTATTTATTCGTCAACTTTTTTGTTAATATTTCGTTAAATTATATCCAAAAAACTTCAGATACTTTACTTAGATTTATCGAATATTCACTTTAGTACCCTTTAGTCTTAACTTTGTCACTGATTTAACGAAAAAAAATTAGTAGAATTGATAATACAAAGATAAAAATAAAACCACATGACATTAAATTGATACACTTTAAATCACAAATTACTAAAGTGACAAAGTGTGAAACCACAAAGGTGATATTTAAATTTTTTCCTAAAATAAACTAAGGTAAATTAAACATCATCTTTTTAACTTTTAAATATATATATTCATCTAATTTTTTTTCAACTTATAATTGATAGTTCACGTAAAATAACATAAAAGACAAAATAAAAAAAAATTAATAAATAAATTTTAATATAATGAAAAGTTATTTTAATCAGTCAACCATGAAGAGTATTAATAGTACTAAATACTTGGCGCTATTCAGTTTTCCACCATTTAATCTATCCCTCAATCAATTCCACCTCATACATCATGCTTTTCTACCGGTCACATGCTATTCTACCAACTATCCACTAAATATTATGGGATCATTACTAAACGCTAGAATGAGATCATTATTATTCCAACGCTCTCGTATTTCGTATATAAAATTGGGCTAAAATATTTCAATAGTACCGACTGTGGATATTATCTAATTTTTAACTCTTGGATAAAAATTTATAGGGTCGGCATGGTAGTGGTCCTTTAGTGTTTAGCTGTTGTAACCTTAATTTGGGTTTAGTAGGTGGTTGGTAAAATAGCGTGATCTAAGGGGTTGAATTAAGCGAGGGGTATATCTGACGGTAGAAAACTGAATAGCAATAATTAAGTGCTTGATACTATTAATAGTAAATTAGCCTAATTCTATATATATATATATATAGTACGTCTCCCGTGCTTGCGAAAGTATTGAAGCCTCCGTGCTTGTAAGTTGTTTTCGATGATAGGACATCCGATTCGACGATCGGCTCCGTTAGGCATAATCTATGCTATTGGAACTATCTAGAAACCAAATTTTATAATTTTTCAATTTTATTTACCAAGCGATCAGAGGGTCTCAAAAATGACTATTTTAATGGCCGATGTAGCACGTTTTTTAGTTCAATGGTGTAGAAGTATCCAAATTATATGAAACTTTAATAAAAAATTCTACTTAACATCAAGAGCAAGAATAATACTTCTGATTTAAAATTTGAGTCCGTTCATTTTGAAATTTTTATTTTCAACCGTCAATTTTGAGGATAGTCGTTCACTAGGCAAACGAAATTAAAAAAATTATGAAATTTGATTTCTAAATAGTTCTAATAGTGTAGATCATGTCTAATGGAATCGAACGCCGAATTGGACGTCCCATCATTGAAAACAACTTACAAGCACGGAGACCTCCGTACTTTCGAAAACAAACACTATACTACCGGAGCTCGGTACTATAGATAGTATAGTAGCATAATTATATATATATATATATATATATAATGATAATATATATATATATATAGTTGAGCTGGATGCCATCGTAGCAAATGGGCTCCGTGTCATCCATTTGTTTCGACGATAGAGCCTTCAAATCGACGATCGGACACCGTTGAATATGATCTATACCACTTGAAGTATCTAGAAATCAAATTCAAATCTTTTCTACATCATTGACCTAATGATCAAAGGTTTCAAAATTGTAATTTTAATGGTTGAATGAAGCTTTTTTCGTTTAACGGTGTAAAGCTATCCAAATCAATTGAATTTTGGTTAGAAAATTTTTTAAACTATTTAGAACAAGATCTATACTCTCGATCTTGATTACAAAATTTCTATCATCACTTTTTAGAGAGATATTCATTTTCAGCCGTTCATTTTACGCCCACTTGATGAACAAGAGAACAATATCGAAAAAGTATGAAATTTGATTTATAGATACTTCAAGTGGTATTGATCATTTTCAACGATATCAATTGTCGATTTGGAGGCTCCATCATCGAAAATAAATTGGTGACAACGGAGCCGTTTGCTACCGATAGTATTCCAGCTTAACTCTCTCTCTCTCTCTCTCTCTCTATATATATATATATATATATATATATATATATGCTGGAATATTATTAATAGTAAACGCTATTTTTCTATAAATTTTTAACCCTTGGATGAAAAATTGTAGGTCGGGATGATACTAGTCGGTTAGAGTTGAGTGGTCCCGCTAGGGTTGCGCGGCTCCCACTGGGTTATAGTATTTAATCCAAAGATTAGAAATAATGAAAAGAGTTGATCCAAAGGCAAAAAAATCGGTAGCAACAATGGAATTTTGCTACTAATAGTAGCCCAGTCCAACTCTCTCTCTCTTCTCTCTCTCTCTTCTCTCTCTTCTCTCCTCTCTCTCTATATATATATATATATATATATATATATATATATATATATATATATATATATATATATAATATATATAGTTCGGCTACTATACTATTATGAGTACGATCGCCCTCGTACTCATAAGTTATTTTCGGATGATAGAGTTTCAAATCGACGACCACACCGTTAAACTTATATAGAGCATTTGAAATATCTAGAAATCAAATTTTATAATTTTTCGACATCATTACCTTACGATCAAAAGGTCACAAAATTTGACAATTTTTAACAGCCAGTATGGAATACTTGCTAGTTTAACGATGCAAAAGAATCCGAATAGGTTGAATTTTGGATAGAAAATTCTATTCACTTATCTAGATAAAGATCAATAACTCCGATCTTAAATTGAAGGATCGATCATCTATTTTTAAGAATCGGTCGATTTTAACTTCTTCATTTTATGCCACTTGATGACTTTATTATGATTTCGAAAAAATTATAAAATTTATTTTCTAGAAGTTTCAAATACTCTAAATTATATTTAACGGAGTGGATCGTCGATTCGGAAGCTCCATCATCGAAATAAGTATGAGTACGAAGGGTTCAATACTCATAATATATAGTAGCCTACTCTCTCTCTCTCTCTCTCTCTCTCTCCTCTTCTCATATATATATATATATATTATATATATATTAGAGTTGAGCTGGAATACTATCCGTAGCAAACGGGCTCCGTGCCACCCATTTGTTTTCGATGATGGAGTTTTCAAATCGACGATCGGCACTATTGAACATGATCTATATCACTTGAAGTATCTAGAAATCAAATTTCAAATCTTTTCGACATCATTTACCTAATGATCAAAGGGTTTCAAATTAGTAATTTTAATGATTGATATGAGGGGTTTTCTCGTTAACGGTGTAAAGCTATCCAAATCAATTGAATTTTGGTTAGAAAATTTTTAAACTATTGAACAAGATCTATACTCTCGATCATAATTACAAAATTTCTATCATCACTTTTTAGGAAGGATATTCATTTTCAGCCATTCATTTTTACGCCCACTTGATGGACAAGAAAACAATATCGGAAAAGTATGAAATTTGATTTCTAGATATTTCAAGTGGTATAGATCATTTTCAACAGTACCGATCGTCGATTTGGAGGCTCCATCATCGAAAACAAATGGGTGACAACGGAGTCCGTTTGCTACCGATAGTATTCCAGCTCAACTATATATATATATATATATATATATATATATATATTTATATATTTTTTATTTATTTATTTATTTATTTATTTAAGCGGAGAAATATAATTTTGTAACATTATCCGAAGATATTATTTTTGGATGACGTGGGCGGCGCAGGCAGGCCTGTTTTCGGTTGAGTGGGGCCCACAGTGCTCTGCACCAAACGCGGTGCTGACTGCTGAAGCTCCAACCGGTGACGTCACGCGCTAGGCATTCGCTGGTTGGGAATTTTTCCCGCGTTGTGAGGTGGAAAGCAAACGACGATGGAGAGAGAGTGTGTGTATGACGTGTACACGTAAGAGGTTGAAGCTGCTACGAAGCCGAGTTGTCTCTACACGTTCCAACGTGAAAAACATGTACAAACTACAGTACATTTTTAAAATACAAGTATTTAAATCTAATTTTATGCTATAACTGCTGATACTTTTTAAGATATCTATTTGATATTAAAAAGTGTTGTTTTTATTTTACTGTCTAATTTTAAAGTATCTTTGACTTAAGAAAATGTCATGTTCAATTATAAAGTATTTTACCAAACTGATGCAAAAAATTACTTAGTTCTCAATCGTAAAACTTGAATTTTTAAAGTTCAATTTTCCCCGAAAATTTTTTTAAAAAAGTATTTAAAGTTAGAATATCAATTTCAAATTATGCTATGCAAGTTAAAACAAGAGAATTGATATAAAAAAAAAAAAGTATAGTTTTTGTGTGGCCAAATCGAATTGATGAAATCTAATCAAATTCAAAGAACTTGATATGTTCCATTTAAAATTCTATCGTTTAGTAGCAATATCAGTCACAATAAGCTGATATTTTATTTTCTCGATCATTGTCAGAGAATGGTGTTCACATGGTTTCAAACCTAATTCCAAACTAAATCAAACTAAATAAGACAATTTGGTTCAGTTTATGTGGTTTTCGCAGCCAAATATTTTTAATTGTTCGGTCCATATTCAATTTTCTATATTTATATTTTATCATAACTCAGTTTCTATTCTTACGAGGTGAATCGACATGTAAGGGAAACAATATTTTGAGGAACGTACTAACTATACAACTAAACCTAACCGAATTAATACACTTTGGTTTGATTCAATATTGCAAATAAGTTGGCCTAGTTTAATTAGTTCTGAATGTTTTTAACCTAAAAATTTAACCTCTATTTCAAAAGTTTTAAAAAGCTAAATCAAACCAAATCAAAATATACCCTTGAGGAAGATCGTGTGTTTAGTGTTAGGAAAGAGTGTAGGATCATGTTCGTTTTCATTGATCTGAAAAGTTGAACTCTTGATTTAGGAAGAAAAGTCATACATGAAGATACTTATCTCCAAATCATGTGAACTTCTATTCACATTGTACTAATTAAGTTTTTGATTGTTGTGGAATAGAGGACAGTGTGGAATTCCTACAACTTATAAATTTCTTGTTTTCATACCGTTTGTGAGGACGAAAGAGAAATTCTGTTATGTTACACTTGCATCGCATCATCAATAATTAGTTAATCGCACTTAAAAAATATATTAAAAATATTTTTTTAACAATCATGATGGGATAGATGTAGTCAAAATAAAATGGGAAAGCTTCAAAAACCCCCCTTGTGGTTTCAATTTTTTTCACTTTAGTATCCTGTGGTTTAAAATGTATCAAGTTAGTACCCTGTGGTTTCTCACTTTATCACTTTAGTATTATGTGGTTTAAAGTGTATCAAATTAGTACCCTGTGATTTTGCACTTTATCACTTTAGTACCCTGTGGTTTTAATTTTGTATCAAGTTAGTACCCTGTGGTTTTTTAAATCACAGGATACTAAAGTGATAAAGTGTGAAACCACAGGGTACTAAAGTGATAAAGTGCAAAACCACATGGTACTAACTTGATACACTTTAAATCACAGGATGCTAAAGTGATAAAGTGAGAAATCACAAGGTACTAACTTGATATATTTTAAACCATAGAGTACTAAAATAAAAAAGTGTGAAACCATAAAGGGGATTTTTGAAATTTTTTCAAATAAATATTCTGGTTGACTGTGAATGTCACTTTGGTAATATAACTGATCCGTTTTAGACATTTTGGAGATGGAAAGTGAGAGAGAATGACAGAGGTGGAGCGCCCACCAATTGTGGAAGAGTACCAAAGAAGTGACGTCACGCACACCTCGGGAGGCCGCGTCATGCATCAATTTGCATTATCGTCTTGGATTCCAGCGTTTGGAGGAAATTAATTGGACGCAGGAGGTTCCCACTCTCCTCAGAAAAAATCTAGAATGAACCAAGTATATTGTCGACATAATATTTTCAATCAATAAAATTATTTTTATTTTATTATTATTAATATAATAAAAATATTTTTATTGTAATTTTTTTAAAATAGAAAAATATGATTGACTTATTATTACATAATGATATGGTGCAAGCATGATACAATAAACTCCCCCCTCCCCTCCTCCAGTTTTTTTTGGCACGTGGCTACTTTCCGGCCTTTATAGGCATGCAAAACCAAGAGAGTGCGAACGAATTAATTTTTATCAATTTTTTATTAAACTATAATATTTTTATAAATATTTATTTTTATTTTTTTGAATTTTTAAAATTTATATTTTGTTACCTTAAAATTCTAGATATATTTTGAGAGAGTAACAATATTAATAAAAAGAGTGAAACTATCAAATTATTTTTACTTATTTTATATAAAAAAATAAATTTTTATTATTTTTAGAAATATTTTTAATATAAATTATAAGAAAAATAGACAAAATAGTAATAAAACTCTGACAAAATAGCGGCTAAATATATCGACTTGTTTTTCAATATTTTTTAATCACTTACTGTCTTATTCAGAAAGAATAGAACTAGAAGCAAATTCTTAACAAATTTTTACTGAGTCGGGAAATATTAAAAAAAAGGAATGAATTTCTCTCTTCTCGTTCTATCTTTTTATCAAATTATTGCAGTTTTTGTGCCAACCATTTTTTTTCTATATTTTGTCCCCTCGTAATTAGCATCCCATAATTCAGAACAGATCAGAATGGAAGCTCTACTAACCCCAATTAATCTGCATTTCTACTTGCGTCGAGATAACCGCCCTTGCTAATGTATTGTCCCCCCTCCCATTTTATATTATATAATGATTGGATCTTAATTATTTATACAAATTCTGAATTTTTTTCGACTATGTCCAATTTTAGATAATATAGTATCAGAATTAAATGTCTATTTGTTTTTGTGAATCTTAAGATTGAATTCGTGACGTTACGAAAGTCATAAGCATTAATGTTTGTGTCGGGCTCGATATCAAGAGATCACTTGAACTCGTATTCACAAATGTATGGAGATCACCTTTCGATTTCGGTGGGATGGAAAGTGTAGTTGAGTACGTAAACATATAAATTCCTCTCTCTTCGACTTTTAGCTTCCAAACAATTGTTAAATATTCTATGAGAGACTCATATTTCAAAATGTTTTAAATTATTTTATATTTATCACACATCTAAGCAGAAATGTTGAAACAAATTTTAGTACTAAAGGCCTCTTTATATATATATGCATCAACATATATCGGGTCCTCATGTGAAGTATGTACTAGCAAATTATTTTATAAAAGGTAAGTACTTATCATTTGTTTGCTTGTTTTATATAATTATTTGGTTACCACATTTTTAACTTGTTTCAAATTACGATCAGGACATACACATTTTTTTATTTAAAAGCATTAGTTTGTGTGTGCGTTTTTCGCCTAACCCAAATTCGGCATATCATTTGCGGCTAAAAGGGCTTATTTTACTCAGCCTCCAAGTTATTTGTTTAGAAACTTTGCCTTTTAGATGGATAACATTATTCTTTTGGTAACTGATCGTTCTTAACACAAGTGGCAAAAAGATTTGATGGTTGGTGCCTGAGACCCAAGTTCGAATTCTAGTTGATTCACATTTCTAGTTAAGTTTATTTCTAAATGAAATAAATAAAATGAGTAGCGTGCTACCTATCTCTCTCTCTCAAAAAAAAAAAAAAAAAAAAAAAAAAAAAAAAAAAAAAAAAAAAACATTATCCTTATGGTTGCCAAGAAATAATAACTATATAGAAATTAATAACTATAAATAATTGCAAATTATCTGATGTTATTATGATATTTTAAGTTGGGAAAACCATTTAGGCCTAATTTAATAATTTGGTGGCTAAAAATATCATGTACTATGAAAGATTTAAACAATCAGAAAGCAACTTATTCTTCTTTTGTACTATAAAACTTTATGTTGCAATCGTCATCCGAGATACAACATAATTTTTAAACATTGCATATGAAAGGACTGAAAGCGTGTTTATAATTTTTAAATTTTTTATAGTATAAAAATAAGAGAGGGATTAATATCATACTAATTCTAGAATTTCTCATCCAAGAATTAAAAACTTGATAACAAAAAGAATTTTTTACTATCAATAATATTCCAGCCTAACTCATAAACATAATATTTTTAGCCACCACATTATTAAACTAGGCCTTAAAAATATCATTCTTTGCTTTTTGCAACTACTATATCTTAACTAGTTGTTCACCTGCACACTTTGTGCAGCATCAACTATATTCCATTCTATTTTGTAGATTATAATAAAATTATTAGACTAATTTGTAGAAAATTCTCCGGTCAATATCCGTTTTTTCACTTTTCATCGTTCATTTAAAAACCTATACTTTACTCATTTAAAAAATAAAAAAAATTTAACTTTGACCCCCACCGTCATTATTCAGTTTTAGGGTTCCGTTTATATCCTATATTTTATATCCAAAATATCTCTGAAATCCTTCTCCTTTCTCATCCTCGGCCCCGCCGCCTCGCCCTCCACAGCGTCGCCTCGCCCTCACCCACCTCTCTGTCTATGCCCACAGCATGCCCTAGCCCGCCTCCGCCGCCTCACCCTCGCCCTCGCCCTCCTCTCCATCCACATCCACCACGAAGAAGATGAGAGACAGTTTGGTCATTTTGTCACAGCATACTTCCCTGTGAATATTTTTTATTTTTAAGCTAATAAAGTATAAATTTTTGAATAACATGGGAAGTGAAAAATTGAATATTAACAAGAAGTTTTCTGTAATTTAGCCAAATTAATATTTATTTCTATAGAAAAAATTTATTTTGAAATTAATGGAATCGATAATAAAAAAATAAAAATGAAATCATAGGTATTAAATTAATACACTTTAAACCATCAGTTACTAAAATGAGAAAGTGTTAAACCATAAAAATAATATTTAAAATCTTTCCTAATTATTTTGATAAGAGATTTATCTACAAATAATTATAATTTGACGATGCTAGATAAAAATCTGATGCTTGATTCTATATTGACAATAAAATTCACTTGGTACATAATTTCATAAAACAATTCAATCAAATCTCGGCCACGTGACACTACCTAATTTTTTAAGTGGTATTTAGTTTGCCTCGGTGGCTTATACTTATAAGGTGATCATAAATACTGAAAAAGACATTCTCCTTCTCTCCGCTTAAATAAAAAATGGATTGATCGATTTAAGCGGTCTACAAAATATGTCATTTATTATATAAACATAAATAAAATATTTTTTTACTATATCATTTTTAGTTTTTTTTTTATGCAAGTCCAAAATGAGCCAGGGATGTGTCGAACAATTATTTAAAAATTATATTAAAACGGTTGCTTCAACTATAAAACAGTTCAATTTAATTTTTTAAATAGCATAAGACAGGAAATTATTTTGAATCATTCGAACCAATGGTTCAACCATCAAACTGGTGAACTTGCTTAATTTTAATCAAATCAGCTGAATTTTTCTGATCAAATTATATGAAAATCTAATAATTTAATCAATTTAGTTAATTTTTTTCTATTAGCACATATTAGCCACTGTAAAACTTAAAAATTTATATTTTCTTAATTTGGTTGAGAAATCCGGTAATACTAGAATAATATTATTTTATTATATAATAAAAGAAAAATAATAATTAAATATTATAACGTCATGTGATGCCACTAGTTTAATGCAATATGCAAATGGATCTGAATTGGTGGAGAATCTATCTCAATCCATGCCAAATGAGGCGGTAAGTAGGAACTAAAAATTTAAAAAATTATAATCCGTCCTAAATTTGTTATGATCCGCCAAGTAAATGAATTGCTCTGCCTCTATGAGCCAAAATTTATTAAAAATTCGGTTCACAATCCGTCTCGAATGGAGTGGTAAATGAAGGCCAAAAGTATAATTAAAATTAACTCTTTTCCAATTTGCTCAAACCAGACAATAAAAGAGCGGGAGCTGGTCAACTCTTTCCGCCTCGGATCCTCTCTTTTGCATTCCTAATTGAACCGAGAATCCTTAATCTAATAATATTTTTAGATTAGTATTCAATCCGAGTTTTAAAATATGCAAATCCAACATAATAATAATAATAATAATAATAATAATGAAAGGGTAAATTTTAAATACCATCCTAATGGTTTCGCACTTTTTCACTTTAATACCATATAGTTTAAAGTGTATCAATTTAGTATCCTATAATTTTATTTTTTTCTTTTCGTCATCTTTTTTGTTAATTTTTTATTAAATTATATATAAAAAATTTTAAATACGTAGAAGGAATGATAAAAAAAAAAAATAAAATTATAAAGTATAAAAATAATATTATATCATAGAGTGCTAAAATAAAAAAAATGAAACAACATAGATAATATTTGAAGTTGCGTCGTAAAGAAACGAGTGCGTTGCATGTGGGTAGGTTTGGTTTTGTAATTTTAAGTGGAGCGTGGAAAGGAGCGGAAGACGCCGCACCGAATAATAATTAAAAAAAAAAAAAGGGCTACTGCGACGACTTGGTCAACGCATAGGCCGGTCAACGCTACGCTGACCACGTCCCATTTTGCGCAACGTGGGGAGTTTCGGGAAGAGCTTCGAAAAACAATTATATGATCTCACGCCCACGTCAGCCACGAAACAACCCGTTCCCATTTGTGTGGGCCCCACGCGATGAAGTTTGACTTGTCAACCACGCAGTAGGTGAGGGACTTACTTGTCAATCATTATTTAATTAGATTCACTTTTCATTTTGATAATAATCAACTGATTATTTTATTTATTTTCACATTTTACTTACGACAAGATTTAAATCGTGATCTTATTTTATTGGGTAAATTGCACATTTTGTAAGGACTCGGCTTATTAGCAATAAAAAGTTATTAGATCCAAACTATCGATTCAAAATACTTAAGTCCAAATATTATTAGTAAAATTTATGATCTCTCATATTTTCAATCGTAATCTCATTTTTATTCGATGTTGAATTATTGAAGTGTCACCAATTTTTTTTCTGTTTGGATCCTGACGTCCTCTCGGTTCAATCACATACATAGTCCAAAATTATTGAGCAATGTGAGATCAATCTTACACTTACGATTGGTAAATCGGCTCTAATACCAAATAAAATAATCCGATCTTGACTTGAAATGTTTAAGCTCAGTTACTATTACTAGTTGGATTGTTTACTATATTTAGTATCATAGTGGTTCACTTGTCGAAAGAGTGAGGTAGGTCTCGTGTCGTCTAGTGATCTCAGGTTATATATGTGATTGGGCTTATAAGAATATCAAGGCCTAAGCGGAAAGTCTGTGACTCTTCAATAGCCTAACAACAGATGAAAATAGTTTTGCAATTAGAAATATAAGATATTATGAAATTTAGTAATAATAATGAGATTTAAGTATTTTGGACTTTTGGTTTAGATCCAATGGGTCATTATTGTCAACAGATCAGATCGTTACTCGTTTAGTCCTCAAACTATGAAACATGTGACCCTTTAGCTTTCAAAATAACTTTTAGAATTATTGTAATTACAAGTTCCACAATCCAATCACACTACTACATCACATATTAGTAATATATTAATATTTACTAAATTAAATTCAGAGTTCGAGCCAAAAATTATAGCAAATTAAAATTTAAAAACCAAACTATCACCAGCCTTCTAGTTCGAGGACCAAATGTGAAATTTATCCTTATTTATTGGCGGTAATATTTACTATTATCAGAATAAAAAAGATTCAAAATATGCCTAGACATAATGTATGTGTTTTGATAATAATAAATATTATTTTGATAAAATAAATTACCTATTTCATATTCCAGCGTAATTTATTTGTACGTTTTAAACCGGAGACGAGTGATCACAAGTGTTACCATGTAAAGATTTATAAAATTTGTAATTGGATGCTTTATGGATCCGATTAGATGTGACATCCCAATAATCCCACATCGGATGGGAATGGGATTGTCATTGGGTTTATAAGAGACTTAGACACTAGTAATAATAACTGGGCTTAAGCATTTTGAGCCGGTTGTTTGGCCCAACGAGTTATTATTGCTAGTGGGCTGGGTCGTTACATTTGGTATCAGAGCCGGTTCACCAGCTGGACATGTGTGGTGAGTCTCGGCTCAGCCAGGGTCTGGATGACGGGCTAGCGAGAAGAGTCTCATATCGCCTGGTTATCTTGGGCTGTGTTCCCACATCGGATAGACTTAGATACTAGTAATAATAACTGGGCTTAAGCATTTTGAGCCGGTTGTTTGGCCCAACGAGGCTTAAGCATTTTGAGCCGGTTGTTTGGCCCAACGAGTTATTATTACTAGTGGGCTGGATCGTTACATTAGAGCTTTTTGGATCCGATTAGAGCTATACATAATCACGCGTCACGTGTTGGGCCCCATGAGGAGACTTTACGCCAACCACACAATGGAGATATTAATTAAACCATTTTGTAGAAAAAAGCTAATCAACATACATTGATTAAGAGTTTGACATGAAAATGCATTTCATCAATTTTGTCCTTCCATACTATTTAGTCATTTTCAATAATAGAGTTTTGTTTAGTCATTTTCGATAATAGAGTTTTAGCGTCGACGATTCAAATAGTCAAATATAATTTAAAATATTTGAATTTTTTTAAAACTAAATTTTATATTTTCTGAGAATCATTTGGTCCCAGTACAATAAACTATTGCAAAAATTAATTGTGAAAATTAAATTATCTTAAAGAGGAGTAGGATAGAATTATTTGATTCAAGATTAATAGTACTATTAGTTTCTTTCGCAGCTTAATTTAGTGTCGATGATCCAAATTATCAGACATGATTTAAAATATTTAAAGTTTTAGAAACTGAATTTCATACTTTTTGAGAATCATTTGGTAGTGCATCAAAAGGCAGTGAAAATTAAATTATCTTAAAAAAAGTAAGATAGGATTATTCAATTCAAGATCAATGGTATTCACTTGGTTGAAAGAGTTCAAAAAAATTTCTAGCAAAAATTTAACTAATTTGGACTATTATATATATATTATATACCGTTAAATGAATAAACGCCACATAGCAGCCGTTAACCGTTGCCAATTATGATTTTTTTTTAATCTTTAAACAAACAACATTAAAAATTATGAAATTTTATTTCTAAAACCTTCAAATGCTCGAGAACATGTATGATCAAAAGATATAGATTGGGAGCCAAGTTGCAGCAAATAAAACTGTAATTAGTTATATGTTCGATAAAATCTTAGATGAGATAAAAGATAGTTAAGTAATTTTAAATGATAACAGTAATATAATAAAAAAAAAAACTCTATTTTAATTAGCTCTTGATGTGGTTGATGAGCTATAGATTTTGGAGAAAGAGTTACATAAAGTATATAAAATATTTTGTGTAGTTAATTATCAAATACATGGCAAAGTGTCTAGCTCAAGTGAAGAGAGTAGTAACATAAATTAAAAAAATAAAAGAGTCAATTTTTGCCTTTGATCATTTGCATGATAATTCAAGATCCATTCTACTATTCATGTCATTATTTATTATTTTTTAGTTTAATTAACAACTAGGGAGCCAAATTTTATTTATTACTTAGGGTTTCGAGTTCGACGTTAACGGTCCTTAAACTCTCAAAAGAGTTTAACTTTACTTCTATCGATTTAATGACTCACTGCTTTTTTATCGTATATTTCAGTACTACTATCCACTGAGTTACAATTTTTTTTCTATGTAAAAATAGGAGATCACCGAAATGAAAGCGTAATATGCATTAAAAAGAAAAATGATGTACTCATGATACACGGATATATTGATGACTAACATACAAAGAGATAAGAATTTTAAATTAACATCAAAATGAAAGTTTAGGAAGTAAAGTGAAATCTTATTGATAGTTCAAAATTTCAAATATTGAAATCAAAAGTTTGAGATCAAAAATTAAAGTTGACATTAAGTTCAAGAACTAGTAGTACAAGTAATTCTTCATTTTATTAATGTGCCTTTAACGCGTTCAACGAGTCAATGTATAACGCGTTGTATATTTTAGTGAGCAACAAATTAAAATCATAGTCCCCACACTCTCTATCACCGACGCAAATATGCGTCACATGAATTCAAAATCATAGACTTATTTACTAGTGGCCAAAAGAAGATGCTCTCCAAAGCGAACAGTTTTTTAAAACTTTTAGATAAAATGTACAAAGTATTTTTGTAAATAGATTTTTAAACTTTTAATTTTAGCGATTAATTACATTCCTAATTTTATTAAATAGTCTAGTAACCCACTGTTGTTCTGAACGCATATGTCTTGCATACGTTTTTGTATATATAACTTCAAATTATAAAAAAATTTTGTTGTCTTTTTTATTTTTTAATTTTAGTTATGATACTTATGCATGAAACTTGAAGAACAGGATGATCCTCAATTAATTACTTCGCACGTATGTTAGAATAGAAGAAAAAAATTATTTGTGTTTTAAAGATTTATAAGAATATACATATGCCACGCAGGTGGTTAAAGCAGCTGTATATTAACAATTTTAATAAAAAAAAATATATTGAACTGTCTGATAAACTGTAGGAGTTCTAATTATCAAATTTGAAAGTTCTGACGTTTATTTTGCAAAAATACGAAAGTTTAAGATGTTTTTGCACATCTTCGCCCTTTTTTCCTTTTTTAAATTTTAGACGGTGTGCGTTTTTTTAAAATAATGTTCGAAGAAATGGTAATTTGTCTGGAAAAAAAATATTTTTTTATCTTTTTGGTTCTCAGAAGATGTATTTTTTTTTTAAAAAAAAAAAAACTCAGAGTCCATGAAAAAGTTTCCTTTTCCTTTTCTAAATCTTTTATCCAAAAATAATAATTATGAACAAAAAAATACTTTTTAATAAAAAAAATTTTCTGAAAATAGTTTTTTAAAATTTTCAGAGGCTCTACCATATGCAGTGACGGATCCAAAGTCGACGTTGGCTTCATTAAAACGCCGACTTTGGCCTGGGCTTGTGGTGGGCCCCACCATCTTAAATGTCTCCCAAAATTTCATTGATGTATATGGATTTGATCATCTCTTTTGTATTTTTCTGAGATAAATTACATCTATTAAATTAGAGAAATTAATGCGATACGTCGCTCTCGTTTGTTTTGTGTACCTGTGTCCATTAAATTTCACTGTTTGAATTGTACCAAGTAAACAGTGTTTTTTTTTAGGGGTTGTGGCTGAGTTTGAAGTTAAATTAATATCTACATTTGTTTGATAGATAAAAATATTTACATAGTTTCAAAATTTTTCAAAAATGAGTCATTATTTCAAATTTTACAGATTCAATCCGAATTTTTAATAAATCGGTCAAAATAACCTTATTTATTTTTTTTCTTTTTTAAAAAACTGATCGAATCTGTAAAATTCAAATAGTGGCCTAATTTTGTAAAATCTCAAAATTGGTGAATTTTTATGCAAATTGTCCTTTGTTTGATTGGTAATTTTTTTTATTTTTGAACTATAAAATTAAATTCGTTTAATATGTGGAGCTTCGAACTGAAGCGAAAATTGGAAATAAGGTTACACATTTCAAAAGTAGAGAGTGGATTGGGAGGTTTTTGTTTCTCCCTTCAGTAGAAAAATTCTCGAGCATTTTAATTGATTTATCTGCGGAGTGATGCATGATCTTCAATACATATTTTGGTCGCCAGAAAAAAAAAGAAAAAAGAAAAAAGAAAAAAGAAAAATTCTATCAAATAATGACTGAAACAATTAAGTGTAGATCGAGTTACTAATAGGATAAAAAAGTTTTATTTATTTATGATCCATACTGATTGTCTCATTAATTTAGATGAGCAAAAGTAAGGTGTTTATATAGCAATTCTTAAGCAAAATGATTATTGTTTGTATTTTACTCTTTCTAGTTATTTTTTTAAAAAAAATTTTAAGTTAGATGTGTTAGATTTTATTGAATTTTTGTTTTGTGATTTAAAACTTATTAGGCCTCTTGGTCGGCCCAATACTTAATTAGCCTTATCTGGGAGCCAAACTAAAATTTTCATATATGAGATTTAGTCCCACATTGAAAACTAAAGGTGTGTTGTTGTAATTTATATTACTTTATTTTCAAGCTAGTTTCTTGGGAGAAAATGAGAGATATACTCTCGACTAAATATACGCACGGCACGAGCCGTGCGTGGCCGGGCGGACGGCGGCGCGCGCGGTACATACATCCGGTTTCCTTTATTTTATTTTATTTTTTTTTTGGTTTAATCTTTATCTTAATTCTAATCCTAATGCATATCCCGTATAATCTTAGGCTTATATTGTTTTATACGGAATTGGCGCGTTGAAACAAGATTCTTGCCTTAGTTATATATATTGGAGGAAGTTGCATAAGTTCCTAAGAGCAAAACCCTATCCTATACCTCGCCTTCTTCTATTTTCTCGTCATTGATCTTTTGCGCTAATTTTCGCTGAGCTTTCTTATATTTTGCTGGATCTGAAGCTTGTTGGGTTCGTCTTACGCCACCTTGAAAACATGCCGACGGGGTGGAACGTGGTCGTTGTATCGCTAGAAGTAATTACCGGAAAGCCTCGCACGTGGAGAGACAATTTCGCTTTTAAAATAATGCTCTGTACGTCTCGATCCACAGGCCTTTTTTAATCCATTTATTTACAGTATTTATTATTCAATTTTTTGTCAAAATTTTTTCTAAAACTGATATTAAACTTTTGAATTGTTATTAAAGAATAATTTAATAAAAGATCAAAAAAAATTTCCAACAAGATGTTATTCAGATTAAAATATATAAAGACCCTAGAAATGAACAACTAAAATTTACAACAAAGTAAGGGCTAAGAAATCTGTGGGTGAGCATTTGAAGCACTATGGGGAGATCAATATATTATATAGTGCAAGTAGGAAATTAATTAATGGGAAAAGTACATTACATGTATCTCACAATGTTTGTTGCACTTTTAAACCAACATAGAGTGCCACTTAATTTGATCCATTATATCATTGAGGGTACAATCAACACCACCATTAATTAGTTTTACACTTTTTTACTTTTTTTTTCCTTTTGTTTGTAGTGAGAAAAGGATACTCTTTAGGCCATTTTAAATGCGTCCACTCTCTTAAAAGTAGTTGGGAAAGAATTTATGGTATGAATTAAAGGACAAAACTAAGCTTTTTGTAACTTTAGCAAATTTCGCTTTAATTATGTACATAGCACCTTCAACAAAAGAAACAAAAAAAAAAAAAATAGTAATAATGATCAAAAAAGAGAAAGTAAGAGTTATCAATTCAATATGGGCTAAATTATACTTTTGGTCCTCAAATTATCAGTTGTCTGACACTTGGATGCTCATACTGTAATTTATTATAATTTCTAGTTCGAATCTCTTGAATTATTACTATTAAATTTCACAATCGATTAGTTAATTAAATGTTAATGTATCGTAAATATGATAATGTATCATTATTGTGATTGATGTTGGAACAATAATTACAAGATCATAACACTTCTAAATTAATCAGTGACATATTAGTATTTAGTTAATCAAATTAAGTTATGAAACTTCGATTGTAAAAACCTACAAAGTTTGAGATATAAACGATAACAAATAAAAAATAATAATAATAAATAAGAAGAACCAAAGTATCACGCGCCTATATTGTTTGAGCATCAAAAGTATAATTTAGCCATCAACATATCTCCTATATTATTAATTGTTTCGAAAAAGATACCTTAAACTGTTTGGAAATTGACATGGTCACAAAAAAAAAAGTATCTTGTGAGGTTTGAAATTATTAGTTTGAGATTGTTTAAACTTAGTAACCTCTCTTGCATCCTCAACTAATTGATATGATGTTTTTTAAATTTATAATTAACAAAAGCAAATTTGATAGTTTGGTATGAAATTAAAAGTTAGGGAGTTAAATTTTTTTTTTTTGTAACATAAGTGTTGTGTTACTTTTACAACAACTTTACATGAACACGCCCTTTTGGGATTAAATCTGCGTCGAATTTCGTAAAAATGTAATGCAGGGTTTCATTAATTAGTAGTATAAGGTTATTTGGGTTCTCTAGATACCTAATTCCAGGAAATTACAAATCAAAATGTATGAAACCATTTATTCGAAAATATTAGTGGGTGCAATTAATTTGAATTGATCTGCAAAATGATTTACAATGATTACAGTGAGTATAAGAAATTTGGAAGTTTTATTTGGGATTTGCTTTTATTTCTATTTTGTCCTAAAATACCATCTCTAATTCTTTAACTATAATTTGTCCCGGTAATTTAAAAAGTTATACTTAATTATCACGTGATATAACACATTTTTATTTTACTACATGTGGTTTAAAAGTAACGGTTAATTAATTATTGTGTGATTTTTTTTTTATTTTACTGTAATGACTTTTTGTTAAATAGAGTACCATTCTATAATCTTTAAAAAAATTATTTTACTATTCTATTTGACGATAGATTTTTTGCTGAAATAAAAATAAAAATTATAAAGTAGGTAAGTGCAAATTAAATATGCTATACTAAACCACGAGGTGAAAAAATAAAAATATGCTATACTAAATGGGGGCAAATTAAAGTTTACAAATGGACTGTAGATGTAGTACTAATTACTCGTTTTTTGATGAAAAAAAAAACATATAATGAAATTCAGTTGAACCCCATTTATTCCAAACAAAAGAGTTCAAGCTCAAAATCAATTCACTTGAATTCACAGGGTCACAAATCAATTCAATTTTATACTAATTTAGTAGTAAATAGAGTACAAACGACAATAACTTATTAACTTTAAGAGCAAAGGCTCATCTTCTTTCTTTAGTCTTATCATTTTTCTTTTTAACTTTTACAAAAATTTATTTAAATTTTTGTGGCTTGTAAAATACAAGCAGTATAAAATTTAAATCTGTATATAAGTATAGTGATAGTATTTTTTTCTAACTTTAATAGGGCCCTTGCGCAAGTGCGAGATGGCAATCAAAGCCATATAAGATTTGGGCCTAATCCAAGATAACGTGGGCTGTGATAAAATATGTTCGAGTCGGCCGTCAGTGCACTTAGGCCCAAATTGGGCGTCATTGTGCAACTTTCTCTAAAAATCTCCCCACCACGACTTTCTCTTCTTCTTCTTCTTATGAATTTTTGTTTATTTTTCTCTATCATTTTCTTTATGAATAATTGCCTATATACCCCTCATCCATTTGAAAATATCCAATTTATTCTTACTTTTTTTTTCTTTCTAAAATACCCCTCATATGTTCCACCTTTATTGCAAAATACCCCCGCAGTTATCTCCTGTTAAGTTAACTGGGGTTAAACATGAGTTAAATATCTATCACAGTTAAAAAAATTAAAATGCCAATTTTGCCATTAACTTAAGGGCAAATAAGATATGTTGGTGACGGCAGAGGAGTATATTGGAAAAGACCAAAAGTCAAAATACTTTTTATGCCCCTGACTTTAAGGGCAAATAAGAAAGTCAGTGATGGTGGAAGGGTATATTTGAAAGAAAAAAATAGTAATTTTACAGAGTTAATAGAGTTAATTAACAGATTTTAAATCTAGGGGTATATTAGAAATAGGTTGGAACGTAAAGAATGTATTTTTAATATTAGCCTTCTAAGAGGGATAAATCGGAAAGTCGGAAACTTTTCAGGGGTATGTAAGCAATTGCCTCTTTTCTTTACAATACAATCATCTAGATTTTTGCTTCTCTCTTGCTTTGCGCTCTCGCTGCTCACAACTTCTCTCTCCTTTAATCTACTAGCGTCATCGGCTTCATGTCTACCCTTCGTACAGGAGCCTAGCGAACTCGAAGATTAGGAGATTCTACTGTGCATCGAGGGACAGCAGTTGGACCGGAGATGTAGTATAGGTGATTATTTTTGTCTATTATATTTTTAATACATATAGAATTAGGCTGAAATGCTACCAATAGCATCAAGCTATCGGTGCGCATCGCCGGCCAAACAGCGTACTCCCAAATATACCTGCTCCCGCTCCGGTATGAACAAATCCTCAAATAACTTTTCCATCGCGCTCATCCAGCCCTCTACAACTCAGGGCTCCCTACAGCTGCCGTCAAAGCGCGACGGATCAAATCAACGAAAACAAGCATGCCTTTCTGTCATCCGCTCCTGCTCAGCCTCGGACATCTGCGACGCCTCTCCAAAGAATGTAACTGGCGCTATACGAACAGTCATTGGTGGGGGTACAGTTGTGGCTGGTGCGGCCACAGGAGTAGTCGGTGGTGGTGTCGGCTGCTCCGGTGCTCTAGGCGCTGTGCTAGGCGGCGGAATAAACGTCTCGCACATCCTCTGTAACAGTGTCCCCTGCTGCCTAGTCGCCTCAGTCAGGGCAGCCAATTGCTCTCTCAGATCGGGGGATGCACTCGGCCCTGCCTGCTCAGGTATCTCTGCTGGTGCGGTACGATCCCGTGTCGACGGTCAATCTCGACGTCGATATATGGCTACCTAAAATCAAAACAAGGGTCAGATACAAAACACAATCAACTCTCGATCCAATCAAACAAAAGTTTAGAAGGCCCGCCCCTATTTCTCCTCAAAATTATGTCGTCTGCAGCCAACATAATTTTCTTGGCCGAAACAGACATTCTTTCAGTCACTCACTCCTCTTTAGGAGGAATTAAAACAATTCAATCGCTGACTTTCGCGATAAATCACGCCTCTCGCATCTTGCCTTCCTGAGATTTGCCAAGCTTAAAGTTTCCTTGGTCCTAATGATCTAATACTAAGCTCTGATACCAACTTAATCTATCACGCCCCAGATTATCCCATTTCTCCGGGCACGCTAACAGACCCGCCGTATATAAATAAATTTTTTCTATATACGAAGCGATAGTTGTACCTGTAAACGAAAATAAGCTACAACCACAAAGTAAGAGCTGCTAAACTGAGAATAACATATAAATATAAAATCTAGAGTGGTTCCAGTACATACAAAATGTTTACTACACCACTCGCTCCAGCGAGTACCCAAACAAC
This sequence comes from Ananas comosus, assembly GCF_001540865.1. NCBI lineage: Eukaryota > Viridiplantae > Streptophyta > Magnoliopsida > Poales > Bromeliaceae > Ananas > Ananas comosus. Next base: position 8,924,001 of record NC_033631.1, on the reverse strand, counting down.
AACCATATGTATATAAATACTCTAAAACTACTTGTGGAAGGTACTCCTCGAGCACAGTAATCAGGGAAGGGATCTAGCTCGCGACTCCCTTTCCACGATGAGAAACAGCGTCAGCAGCAGCCGCAGAAAAAGACTGTGCAAAAAGGAGTCAACAACTGAGTGTGAGAATTACTGTAAAAAGAAATAGTTCTCAGTGGCTACCGCTACCGACCTCAACAACTCACCCACTGAGTCTACACAAAGTATGCACAAGAATAGTAAGAAAGTTGGAAAAACTCTACAACTACATGCCACTACGTATATATTATACTATCGCTAATGACTATTCTGTAGATATAGAAATGCACTCTCTGATCCAATTTCACTAGGGACTGTGAACGCATCCGTCCTGCCTGTCGAAGCTACACCAACCACCACCACGCTGGGTTATTGGTGGAGAGCAAGTCCAACCCGGACACTACGACATCAACGCAAACCCACAAAACCTGACTCCGGAGTGGCACTCGTTGGCGCTACCCAACCGAGTATGCAAGTATGTTTCTACCAAGCTCAATCCGGCTCCCACAGGCTATAATCAAAGCAAATGGGTCTAACTGGTCCTACAAACAAAACTCACGTGCCCTTTGCACAATCTGATGCAAAAACAACAATCTGAGTCCACCGTCAACTGTGGCGGCACCCGACAGTCCGAAACAGTCTACACACTACTGTAAAATAAACTCGGCATCCCAGCACGAGCGTAAACTCATTCTACACTAATGTGGGTATCCATCGCATACTAACAGCGACGATACAAAAGAAGCACGGCTCCTAAAACTAAATCTGGTAATTTTCAGAAAATGACAATGTAGGATCTATATATTTTCTCCTAAGTCAATTTCAAATTCAATATGTAAAATTATACTACTAGCTTAACTCCAAATTCAGATTCTATTTCTAATCCATGAATTCGAGTACTAGCAAGCAAATAAACCAATGATACATGTCGACGTTACTAAAACTTAGGAGATATTCCAATAATTTCGGTAAACATTAACCCACCTCGACACGCTAGTTCAACCACGGCGAGAAGTCGAAAGGAGAGGAAACCAGGCGCTCGCCCGACCTCCCAACGATGCAACCGCGACGCTCGCGCGGTCGAACGATCCTCCGGATCGAGTCGACAACCTCCCGAGCTCGAGCTGTGACCTCACCCACGTGCGAGTCCACCAACTAGAGAGAGAAAGGGAAAAGAGAAGAAAAACCGCTCAACTCTCTCTTTGTGAACATATAAAAAGGCTAGGGGCTTTGGGTTAATCGACAGCCATGAAAGGACCAAACTGTACCTTACCAACTCAAAAATCTAGCTGGAGTATCGGTACCCGATTTGGTTACCGGTACTCTGCCTCTCAGCTAGCAAATTCGCACACACGGTACCAGTATCAACCCGATGCCATACCGGTACTTAGCATCAAAGTGGCGCAACCCGAAAGCATGTTGTTTTGGAATTACATAGGGGTACCGATACTCCCCTGTATGGTACCGGTAATGAACATTGAAATCATGTACTTTGCGGATTTCAGTGTCAGAACTCCACTCTCGCCTCGCGTCGAGTCCGTTTCGCGTCCATTTCGGGCCAAAACGATTCCGACTTGTCCCGACATTCTCCAGATATGTCGACAAGCTTCAGATGCTGAAACTTCACTGGCAACTAATCACCAGGAATACTACACTATACCATTATAATCAAGCTCTACTTTTTTAAAAAAATATAATGCCTACAGACTTTACTCCTCAAAAATGCCTCCACTTAAAACAAGGGCTAAATTATGAAAGGGCAATACTATTCATACACCTATAATATAAACGTAAACCACAAATTCTAATCTTCAGTAAAAAATTATAATTTAATTTGCCAATTTTAAAATTTTTTGGATCTAATTTTTGGACTATCGTAAAATGAAGTTTATCCTTAATTAATAGAATTAATGTAAGTAGAAAAAACAAATTATTAACGAGCAAAATCCAAATGAAATTTGTATAACATCATCAAAATTCTAATAAGTTAAACAAACAGATCCTCTCGTAGCAAAGCAGTACGTACAAACACCACCGTGCATAAAAATTCAACACACCAGAACAAAGTAATTAAGAGAAATAAAAAGTAATACATGCACAAACTACGTATTATCATAAGTAATCCTCACATCAACAAAAAGCACTCCCAATTGCACTTATCACCAACCCGGCTCCCAGAAAAAAAGCCCTCCACCCGGAGAAATTACTCTCCGGGGCCGAGCTACTTTCGCCGGCGGACTCCGCCGACCCCGCGGCGCTCTTCGGGCCCTTCCCGGGCTTGCCGTCGGCCGCAGGGAGCGGCGCGGAGGCCGGGGACTTGGGGCCGAAGAGGTCGTAGGGGAGGAGGACCTTGTTGACGGAGTAGACGGCGAGGGGGAAGTCGGTGGTGAGGGCGCTGGCGATCGGCGTCTCGACGACGCCGGTCGACACGTTCACCTGCTGCCCCTCCGCCGTGCCGGTCGTCACGTTCAGCGTGTCGGCGCCGCCCCCCGCTGCCGATGCCTGCGTGTTCAAAGGGTTGCTCGTCGTGGCGAACGTCGACAGGGTGTAGAACCTATTGTTGTTGGTGTTGTTCGGATCGATCATTTTATTGTGCAACAGTAAAGCAGAAAATATATTGCTGATTTGTTGACGTAAAAATTTTGTACAATTTAAGTTTCGTATATGAATTCATCAAAATTTTCTACATCTTTAATGCTAGAATATTAATAATAAGGTAGGGTATATATAACAATACTTTTTGCATATATTAATTCTTGCAAAATAATCTAGTTTTATAATTTTTATTTGAAATTAGAAATGCTCTATATAATTGCTCATAAGTGAGTGAAATGCTCTATATAATTGTTGGTCTATGCACTGTACACCTAATAACTTACATTTAATTCTTCCAACGGCCAGAATATTTTTTATACGAAAAATCCAAAAGAATAATCTATAATATTGAATGGATTTGGTGTAAAATTTACACCCAATTTTCGAGTATATAAATAGTATTTGACAATACTAGATCTATATTCCATTTTGAATTGTAATCCTACAACTTGGCCGTCTAAAACCAAGCTTACTACACTTTAATCTTAAAAATCTTATCATTCCTTTCTATTTTTTTTTTAACTAAAAATTAAAAATAATTGGTTAAACTATAAAACTATTGGATTAAATATTGGAATAATTAAAACCTCTTAAATCTATAAAGCCATTACTATTTTTCAAATGCCCAAAAAATCAATCTAATTAGCAATATTAGTCTAATTAGCACCTCTTCCGTGCTTAGGACTGACTCTAATATCATGTTATCGAAACGGTCGATCTAGTAAGAAACGAAGAATGCAGGAAAATTACTTGGGGAGGACGTGGTAGAGTACGAGCTCGATCTGGTCCTGCTGGGAGATGGAGTTCAGAGTGCCGGACTTGAGGGAGTTGAAGGCGCCGTCGGTCGGCGCGAAGACGGTGAGCCCGTTGAAGGAGTTGTTCAGCTGGCTGTTGATCTGCTCGTCGACGCGGCTCTCCTTCAGCAGCCGGATGAACGTCGTGTACTGCCCGCCCTTCGCGAGCACCGCCGTGATGTTCGGCGGCCCCGCGGGCGCCGGGGCGGGCGCCGCCGTCTGGGCGAGGGCTTGCCTGGCGGCGATCACCGCAAAAAATGCGGCAAAAATGAACGCAAAATAAGACATAGTGGCAGTGATAGTGGCGGCAGCGGCAGAAGCAGCAGCAGCAGAAGTGGGCAGAGCAAGGAGAGTGTGTGTATGTGAAGTGGGGTTTTGTTGCAGTGTGAGGGGGGTCCTGGGAATATTTATCTGCTATGCATGCTGGAATGAGCTGGCTCTGAGGGAGTGGGTAAAGCTCTTTGAGCAACTGTTTTACTAGTTCTATAAATTTGGACACACATATGTATATATAATGTCAGGGAGATTCCTATTTGCGAATAGTGTATAATAAAATTATTGAGTTAGGTGTATATGTACCAAACAGGTGACCCCTTGGGGTCAGATTATAATTGTAGGAATCATTTGCATATATATCCCTGCAAAATAGCGATATTATTATGTGTTTTATTTTTTAAAATTTTAAATATATTTTTGCATATTTTAAAAGCGTGCAAATATTTCTCGGATCGCTCAAAACTTGTGATATTTCAAGTATTTGCACTTGTTGTGATCAGTGACGGCCACAAATTCGACGAGATCAAACTCTCTCACTTTTCATTAACATCGTTTGATCTTCTTCTCACGGCTCCTTGTAAAATGTCTTAACTGTCAATTTTATAAGAGCGATAAAGCAAATAAGAACAAAACAGTAAATAAGAACAAAACAGTCATTACAAGTACAGTATATATAGGAGTGAGCGGGTATGCTTCTGGAACCACGGAGCCTTTCGTTGTTCCAAGTCGTTTTCGATATTGGGACTTTCGAATCGACGATCGGTTCCGTTAAACTTGATCTAGAGTATATGAAGTACTTAGAAAATAAATTTTGTGATTTTTCGATATCATTTGATTAGTGATCGAAGGGGCTCAAAATCAATAATTTTAATGGCCATGGTGAGCTGTTTGCAAGTTTAACGGTATAAAAATATTCAAATCACGTGAAATTTTAATAAAAAATTCTTTATACTATATAAAACAAAATCAATATTTTTTATTTAAAATTTTAATGTCATATCATCATATTTTGTAAGATTTTTATTTTCAGCCGTTGATTTTAAGCCACTTCGATCACTAGGCAAATGATATCAAAAAATCGCAAAATTTATTTTCTAAATACTTAAAATATTATAGATCAAGTCTAACGGAGCTGATCGTCGATTGAAAAGCCCGAATATCGAAAATGACTTGGAAGCACGGAGTGCTTTGTGCTTTCAGAAGCATACCAGACACTCGTATATATAGTGTCTTTTGACTAGCCAAGAAATATAATTGTAAATTTCTTAAATTTTCAAGAATATATACATATGATATATTAAAATTTAGATGTATAAAAATGTAATATTCTAATATTATAATGATATATTTTTAACTGTCCTATAATTACTGAGGAATACTAAGTCTACAGCCCAAAGGAGTTTCCTTAATTCAACGGTTGTAGAATTTAATAATAATAATAATAAGACAAACAGAAGGGAAAAAGAGGGTTGGATGGAAAGAGATGTCCGATTACAACCAAAAAAGTGTTGTAATCCTAGCACTCTTCATGGAATACAGATGCAGCATAGCTAATGCTTGGTTGGCATGGTGAATACCCTTGAGGTAGGGTCTTTATCATCCCCACCTTCTCTAATACATGTATCTTATCGGATCGCTGGCGCTAACTATTCATCCCAAAAGCTCAAATTGATAGAAATACGCAATCAATTCACTTAAATTGTGTAGACACTGCGTCCACGGGTCTCGATTGTGACTTGACCCACCCAGCCTCATGCCACTTCGAAAATAACTCGGTCCACCCAGTCTCACGTCATTTCAAATATTACTCGACCCAACACGGCCTCCTGCCACAGGGCAGGATGCCGGCCTATTTAAGCCAACATATCTATTTTTGTCTAATATTTGAGAGGAGTGATGTGCAACACTACTGGGCAAATTCTCTAGACCATTCGTCTCTGGAGACCAAATCCGATTGGTAGGAAATTCCAAGTAGTGTTGGTGTTGGACTCATGTCCCAGAAATGTGTTGGCTTGCAAAGTTGAGTTGGGTTGGTAGGAAATTTTTAGATTTTCTTTTCGAGTATTTCAAGTAATAGATTGCCCCTAAGGATCATTTTGGGAGCTTTGCTAAACCATTGATATTCCAATGATAAGAAATCTGAGTAAGATCAGATGTCGAAGGAGAGATCATGGATTCGAACGGCAAACTACGGTTCTACAGATCCGGTTTTAAAAGGCCAAGATCCGAATTCTCAAAAGAGAGCTTGATATGGTGCTAGGCAACAGCTATATACTCATTTAGTAAGCTTCACAAAATTCCTGTAGGTTTTGACCACAAAAGAGAAAAAAGAACTAAAAAAACAAAAGGAAAAGTTTCTCCTACAAAGTCCTGCTGCTATACTGGGTATAGACCATTTTATACTCATAACTTTTTGACAGTTAAATCTATCCTTTTTATCCGTTAGATTATATTATTCAACCAGCCATCCACTCAGCACTAAGAAACTTCTATTATTCTAATCGAGAATCACTATCATTCTAACCGCACATTCCTTCATTCAACAGTTGAAAACTTATGAGCATAAAGAAACTTATACTTATAAAAGTATACTAACCCTAGCCTCTCATACAAATGAATTTTTAAGGATCACTCTAGTCAACGTAACATGCTAATTAACATTTCTCTAAACGCATATTGGATAATTTCGATCTAGTATATATTTGAATAGTAGAAACATGAAGTATGAGAGGCTAGGGTTAGTATACTTTTATAAGTATAAGTTTCTTTATGCTCATAAGTTTTCAACTGTTGAATGAAGGAATGTGCGGTTAGAATNACGTAACATGCTAATTAACATTTCTCTAAACGCATATTGGATAATTTCGATCTAGTATATATTTGAATAGTAGAAACATGAAGTATGGTTCTGAGATTTAGCACAAAGAAGACAAACAGTTAGCAACTAAATATGAATTTAGTACAAATGACAACTCCATATTAAAAAACAGAAAAACAGTATACGCCAAGGAACAGCAAAAGGAGGCTGCCCAATAACCTTTTATCAAAAATGAGGTTATGGGCTTTTTTTTTTTTGTAAATAGTCCCCTTACAAATTTTTTTTTTAAAATTGGCCCCGTCAAAAATTTATTTACAAAAATGGCCCTAGACCCGCAACGCAAGCGCCACGTCAGCGCCACGCGGGCGGGGCTGGGCCAGATGGTTAAGTTGAACACGGTGAACCATTTACCGTGTTCAATACAAAGTTTTTGTATTGGACACGGTGAATGATTCACTGTGTCCAATACAAAATAGCTAAGATCGAAATATTTGTATTGGACACGGTGAACCATTCACCGTGTCCAATAAAAATTATTGGACACGGTGAATGGTTCACCGTGTCTAATACAAATATCTCGAACTTAGCCATTGTTGGGGTATTTGTATTGAACACGGTGAACCATTCACCGTGTCCAATACAAAAATCTTGTATTGAACACGGTGAATAGTTCACCGTGTTCAACTTAAACATCTGGGCCCGCCCTGCCCGCATGGCGCTGACGTGGCGCTGGCGTGGCAAGGATATGGCCATTTTTGCAAATAATTTTTGGACGGGACTATTTTTGCAAATAAAATTTATCAGGGGGCTATTTGTAAAAAAAGCCCTGAGGTTATTTAAGTGAACAAATGACCATGTGTCAACAACAGGTACAACCACTTTTACATTGTTAATATTCATATTCTTAATACAATTGGAAACAACAGGTTAGGTTTGATCAGAAACAAACAACGATGAATCACAGATGATACTTAAAAGGGTAAACTGTAATTAACCGCACTGTAATTTAGCATTTTTTTTTTAACTTGGCCACCCCCATAATTCAAAAAATTATACTTAACTATAAGTGGTTTAACACATTTGCACTTTGCCACCCTACAATTAAGACTTCGGAGTGTTACATTACATGCGATGAAAAAAATACAATGAGAAAATATCGTATTTATTTCGTACGTGATATTGCATTCCACGTATCGCGATGAATCGATAACGATATGTTTTCTGCGGTCCCACCGGAGAACGCAAAAATATATTCTTATATGTTTTTACCCCAATTCCATTTTATCTAATAGCATTAGATAAATCTCAATATCAAACTAAGCCTAAAAAAAATAGATTTAACTGCTCTATGGTTTTATTTTTACTTCAGTATAAGAACCTATCGTTAAACAAGATACTGCTCTAAAAATTTTCAAAAAAATCACTTCACTACACAATCTGACGTCTGGTATTTTCAGTTAAACAAAAATAAAATCACATGATAATTAGATATAATCTTTTGAACCACATAATGGCAAAGTGAAAATACACTAAATCACGTAGGAGTGAACTGAAGCTTACCCATTACTAAATAATGTAATATCTGTGACCACATGCCAAAGCAATGTCAGAAGGGGGTTTCAACGCAAATAAGGACATAATACTGCCTTGTAAATTTCATTATCCCCGCACTACAAACGAATTCTACAGATAAGATAAATAAACTGGTTTTCCGACACACATTTCTACAAGTTGATTAGATCTAGAGAGAACCATCATTAGAAAAACATATCAACTACAAAATAATGCAGTGAATTGCAATACGACTACCATAGCGTGATTCGTAACATCGGTACAAGGTACATCAGCAAGCTCCCCACAGGAAAAGAATTCATATTTGAAGTTCTTAACCCCAGCTGTTTGGTAATATGGGAAGCACTGATAGAGATACAGATATGCATATGTAGAAACATAAAGCAGCAAACTAGTTTATATTAAGTCGAAGTTTAAACTAGAAGGTTAACAAGGATTACATTCAAGTAGACATCGAGGGCAAAAGGTAATTCATTTGACCAATTTCAGGCACTTTCACTCGGCATGCTACCATATTTCCTTCATCTCCAGTGCAAATAAGTAGTTTAGAAGCAATACTGCAGAACTCCCTACAGAAACATCAGTAAAAGGGGATAAATTATTGCTTGTAAACAACAGTATCATAATACCGAAATTCTACTAGGGGAGATTGAATGTGAATATACTTAACTGCCAAGGATCATCCCCTACCAGCATCATTTCATCTTCATCATCAGTATACACAACATGCCATTTGTTGTTCGGATCACTCAACATTCCTTCCATATTGAACAACCGTTCCAGCTCGGAGATCAGATCATCATACCCATCAAACTTTGAAAGATCGATTACCCTATCTACTATACTCCCTTGCTTGCAAACCTGCAGTATGTATTCTATAATAGAGAAAAAAGGGACAGGTTCCTACAATGTAGCCACACATAGTGCATAAGGAGAACTTACTGTAGTAAAACCACGCCTTGGTGATTTCAGCATATGTTCCTTCGAAGTTGCAAACTCCGTTTCAACAGTCACAGGAGTCCTCTTGCTTAAGGAAAAACCGAATAATTTGCAATCGTTTGTATCAATTTTCTTGTTATTCAATGGCCTGGCAACATTCACGGTATCTTGGACTTTTCCCATTTCAAAGTGCTCATCAATAAGCAGGGATAGCCCTCTGAAAGTTCCCGAAGGATTAAGACTATCAAGTTGGCTAACATCTTTATCTTTAGCCCCTCTATGCACTATTTGATGGTGAGGAATTCTATAATTCGCTTGTTTAAACATTAGCACAGAAGAGGGAGATGATGCTTGAGATGGTGGGGTAGATGGTTGAGCAAAAGAGGCATATACATGAACTGGCCCAGACCATCTATTTGTTCCAGATGCATACTCACCATTGAATGCATCAAAACCACCATTTCTTGAGTAAGCATCAACTGAACCTCCTTTGAAAGGAGGAAGAGACGGAAATTCTTGACCTTGCAAGACCTTATCGAATCGAATTGATTCACCAAAGCCTGCGCACTGGCGGGTAAAATTAGAGTTCGCAACCGGAACTCCAAAAGCACTTCTCAGAGAAGCTAATGAGCAGCCACTCCTATCAGTGGAGCATCTCTCCATGTTCAACTGAGAAGATGAGAGACTGACAGCATTGCGGGCTTTAAAGCCCATAAATTCTTGACCTTGCAAGACCTTGTGGAACCTTGCATATTCCCCAGGTTCCGTAGAATCAACTCCATCTGCAAATTGTAGAGAAGAAATTTTGTAAAACACATTCAAATAGAAAGAGATTATATAATACGAAAATGGCTTTGCAAATAATGGGGTTACAACTTTACTTGGAACAGGGAAATCGGGATTAATTGTGGGAAGGCATATTTTGATTCTTTTGGAACTGGATGCTGAGAGACTGTGAGAGCCAGAAACCGAGCCGATTGGCTCAATCTCCCATGGAGAAACCCTATTTTGTCGACTGCAATCCACCTTATCGTCCCATCTTACCTTTTAACGAATTGGAAATCAAGTAATTAGTATCATTTTTTAAGTTATATAGATAAAAGTACATACTAAAGTACGATAAGGCGCATTCTGATTCAGTATTAAGGCACTGCAAGATTAGTAGAAAGACACCATACTTCCAGTGGCAACTAAAGCATATATGTTCAAAAAGCCAACTAGCATGACGCATTCTCATTCTGAAACTCTAACAACAGAATATGCAGCAAAGGATTTAACAAGCATGTAAAGGATTATATCAGATCAAGCATTGAAAGAAGGTTGAGAAAACATAGAAAAAAAGAAGAATAAAGCAGCTCTAATGAAGCCTAGTCTTACACAGAGAGAGAACAATGCTACATCGTAAAGCAACATTGCACATACTATTATATGTAAGTCACATGTATGTTTTCGCATTATATAGGTGCACATACATATACATGATATGTATGTCACTCTTTTAACAAAGGAGGTCCTCGAAATGGGAGACTCACATGGAAAGTAATAGATAGATAGAAAAACTAGCAATGTTTCTTTTATTTTGTTTGGTTATTTCATTATTAACATTGAGATTGTCATCTCTTAATTAGGAAACATAAATAGCAAGGAAGAACTTCATGAATGAGTTCCTTACTTTCTCGCTTATTTATGTTTCTGGTTCAAATATCACAAAAGAACTAGCAGAATTATCTTTTACTTCAACCTGATGCTATCTGCATTCTAAATATATTAACAGATGATTGAGCAATACACATTAATTTACAAAGAAAGGAAAAGAAACAAGTCTGGCATTTTTCTTTTTCAAGACCAGGAATCAAATGCATAATACATATTCAATATGTGCCGACAAAAGGAACAGACTGAAGCAACAAAATATATAAAAGAAGACGCATAATAACATATGGTAGTTCAAATTACCATTGTAAGCTAACTAGTGCCTTCCACTTCAGAGATAAAGTTCATGCAGAGAACTTTTATTTGGTGAGACAGAAGATTAGAGAACTAATTTTGCTACACTATTTGATTTCATTCACTCAGCAAAGTTGGCAGTTGAGGTTCATGTCTAACAACAGCACCTATAACAGCTTTAAGCAAGAATTCTGATAACTCAAATCTTTAGTATATCAAACGAGAGAATACTTTGAATCAAATATATACCACTAATTAAGTCAAACATCAAAAAATAATAATAATTCCAAATTTCAAATATAGAATGGAAACTCTAGCTCAACAGTAATGAAGCCACCATAATATAGTAAATCATGTTATGCAGAGCAAAAGCACAACTTGTTTTCTAGGAGTAGAAATAGATTAAATAAACCAGATCTAATGCAAATGAATTCAGAAATCTTCATTTGAGTGAAGATGAAAACAAGTGAAACTAGAATGGGCTTAAAGGGTGGAAGTGACTCAATAATTTACACAGGCTTGTTGACTAACTTGATATGCCAAGGAAGTAAACTAAAACATACCAATAGACATCTCCATTTTGAACCTGGCCATCTCAAAGGGTCCATGTCACCAATCCCAGTTACCAATCCTGTACACCTGCACAAGAAGAACAGAGAATATAACACTCCAACTACATAATAGAAAGCAAAAGACAATTACTACTATTAATGCATTTTCAAAACCTTCTCTCTGCGGAGTCTTCACTTTCATATCGCGTCTTGAACCTCATTCCAACTGAAAATGCATGACTAAAGCTCTTCATAAACTTCCAATATGGCACAATAAATTCTGACGAGCTTGCCCTGCAGGTCCAAAATCTAAATTGTGAAGTCTAATTTAGGATGAGCACAAATGACTTTTTTCTATATGTGGCTCTTTTAACTAGATAAAAGTATGATTTACAATCATAAAATCCAACTTACCAAACTAACTCTTGGTGGATCTTTATATATGACAAAAGTTAATCTTCTGAAATTACATCTGAAATACTTACAATAAACTGACAAGCAATAACTAATACAACCTACTTGGACTCATTTAAGGGAGAAGTAAAGAACCTAACACATAGAGATATCACAAAATAACTTCTAAGAGGATCGGGACAAGGAAGCAGATAATATAATCAAGGCACACATGAAGTGATAATGCACCTCCAAAGACTTCAACTGATAGTAGATGACTCAACAATGATGAGAGACAGAGATTTTGCAATGGACATCATTTATTGTTTATTTCAGTCATCCACTAGCCATGCAAATGGCAATAGAGTAACAGGTTACAGCAAACAGCTTATTCCATTCATGACTTCATCTAGTCATGAAACTATAGACTGAAAGATTGAATAGCACCTCTCCTACAGCTACCATAAAACTAAATGTGATTTTCCCTAGCTTGTGGCAAAAGGGAACTCCTAATCAGTAATTTTTCTTACACCAATGTCCAATCATTAATCAGAATGAACCTTCTGCTGTAATCACCAAACACACACATAGCAAATCAAGTTAAAATGAAAATCATGCTTGAGTAGATAGGGAAAAAGGAAAAAAACAAACAAACAAACCTCGGATTGTAATAAATGTGGAAGCCACTCTTTGTTGAGACCGCATTGGCCACAGTAGTCAGTGTGCTAAGAACTGAATTTTGGCTATAAAGAGCTACAAACGGACTTCCATTTCTTAGCTGAGCAGCTCTCCTTATTCCCAATCTCAACACGCCATCTTCACCTCTGAGAAATTAGCAAAGGTCATTTAATGAAATAGTTTGTTTCTTTTTTTTTTTTGAAAACTGATTGTTAAATAACCAAATGCTTCACATGCTACCGAATAAAGAGCACTGCATCCCCTGAGACAAGCTTCTTTCTGTTAACAAAGGAACTCCACCCTGTAGTTAAAAGATGCCTCCGTGGTTGACCTGTAAAATTCATGAAGCTAAGATTGTTCAGGAAAACTGGAATTCTCAAAGCTTAATACCAGTACAATTAACATGCATTATTGGACTCAGATTGAGAGGCATTTAAATTTTAACTTCATATTCTACTATAGGAATTCAAGCAAATATTAACCATATTGAAAATCGAATATTGGATCTAATCTAGATGTTTAAAACAAATTTCTGGTTGAATCATCTTCTGCCAAGCAATATCCTGACGATCTTAAATCAGGTAATGTAAAGATTAAAGTGAATACAGCTCAATATTCCACTTGGAAATTTCTCAAAAGCAGGAATCGGAAGAAGTGATTGCTATTCAACATAAATCAGGAGACTGAATATCAGTATGTAAGATCGGCATGCAAATAAGGGAATTACTGAGAAGAAAAAGTATGAAATTTAAGCAAGACGGATTTCAAATAACAAATAGCCATTCATTCAAAAATTAGACATGTCACTATTGAAGATATCGCAATTAAGCCCACTTCGTAAAGAAAAAGAAGAAGAAGAACAAAGAGTATGCAGAATCTAGTATGTGATATGCATAACTTCAAAATTTTAACAGCAGGTGAAAACAAAATATGACTGCAAATGCATTACAGTAAGCAATTGCATTTCTAATTTATTCCGAGTCAGCGGAAAGTGAGTTAAGGGCTTAATTTCAATGACTGCACCTCTATAGATATGGCGAAACCTCCAGTCCACACCATGCAAATCCTTTGCAATAAGTTCTTGAGAAGGCCTCTGCAGCTTATAATCCTAACCCAGAAGGAAACTGAATAAGCACAAAAAGAACTAAGAGGGCAACTTTTATAAGTCAAGACCAAGCGGAGTAACTCCCCCAAAGACTAAATTTTACCAGCTGCGGGAAGCAGTCTTCTGCAGCTCGGCGAGGAACAGAGAAGCCTCCATGGGTGCTCGTGTCCGAAGCCGTCAGTGTCTTGCAAAACATATGACGCGTTGACGAACATCGTTCTTTCTCGGCTTCATCATTTTCGCATTCCACATCAATCATCCCACCTTCAAGAAGCTGTTGCCCAAACTCCTGAGAAAACCAAATCGGAGATTAAATTAATCACTTAAAAGTGCTTTTTATCGTCTCCCCCGAAAAGAGAAACAAATCCAGGTTATTGAAGTGATTCAGCTATATGTGGGTGAATAATTTCATCTCAGAAGCCGTCTTTTTTATTCATTTCCTGAATTTCGTAAAATGGCAAATAAAAGACAGATTTACCGTTGATTTCCAAAGATTAAGATAAACCCCCCAATAGCTACATTTCACCTAAATGCATGTTTCCGGTAATAATCTCAATTGAAATCACAAATACAGGAGAATGGAGAGCATCAAAAACCTCACCTCACTTTCTGCGACGAGAGAGAGCTGCGCATAAACCTCATCTGTAGCAGGATCAGCCTGAAATTAAGATAAAACAAAGCAGGGCGCGAGAGATCAAAAGCAATTCCTACTCACTTCCCAAACCATACCATAATCGCAATGTGGGGAAACTAAACTAAAAGGGCGCAAAACTAACATGGAGCTTAACATCGATCACTCGACAAAACACATGCGGCGGCACGTTGCAGCGCCCGATCCCCCCGCCGCCTCCGCCGAAATGCTCGAGATGCCCCTGCGGCAAGTAGACCACCACGCTCCCCTTCCTCGGCAGCGCGATCGACCGCCCCGCGCACGCGTGCCACAGCTCCAGGCACACCGACCCCGCCGGAAACCCCCCCTCCGCCGCCGCCGCCGCCTGAGGCGCCGCGATCGGAGCGCCGCCGCCGTGCTCCGGCTCCGCGGCCTCGTCGTCTTCCTCCTCCTCCACCGTGTTGAGATCGATCCCCATCCTCGTCGCTCCAACCCCCGACGAGGAGAAGCAGAAGAAGGAGAAGGGGAAAGCTGAATGGTAGCTTTAAAAGAGATTGAAGCTAGGGTTAGGGTTAGGGTTAGGGTTAGGGATAGGAATAGGATTGGCGTGGAGCTAATTAGTGGCGGGCATGGAGATAGTGGAATGACACGTCGGGGTAATAGTCATCAGCCGATTAAAAAGTTAAAAGCAAAATTAGCAAAAAACAAAAAAAAGAAAACAACAAGAACGAAGAAGAGTAGAAAGAGATGGAGATAAAAAGGGTTTAAGCGCGCTCTCTCTCTCTCTCTCTCTCTCTCCTCTGCTCCACTACTGAGCGTAGTAAGAGAGTGAACAGAAGAGGAGGAGGAGGGGAGAGATAAACTTCTCATTTGGATAGAGAGAATATAAAAGAAAAAAAAAAATTATTTTTTTTCTTTTTTGAAAAAATTAAATTTTATTTTTATAAAATATTATTTCTTTTCCTCCCCCCTTTTGTTCCGACCTTCATTTGTTTCTTTTTTTTATGTTTCGTGTTGTGTTCCCTCTCTCTCTCTTCTCCTTCTCTCTCCTCCACTACACTAGTGAGAGAGTGGAGCGGTAGAGAGAGAGAGAGCATACTCGTTTCGTATGTCGCACACTACTCGTAAATCACTCTTTCTCTCTCTTCAATATTTATATATATTGTTTGAAATATTTGCATATGTATCCCTACAAAGTAGGAATATTACATATCCGTTTTTCTAAATTTTCAAATATCTTTACAGATGTATCACTGAAGAGCTCAAAACCCATCAGACAATAGTATAATGACTATTTTGCCCTAATATTGTGCTCCTGCAATGACAAACTGAGATGCATGGTGAAATCAAACTCTATTATTTTTTTTTTATTTACGAATTAAGATTGTTTGATCTTATTTTGATTTTTTTTCCCAATATCTTTGGTTGCTAATCTTACAATAGAAGTCATGAAGTGGATAAGGACAAAATAATTTTTTTAAATAAAATATGGTCCCTTTTGACTAGGGGTGGCAATCCAGCTCGCTGTTCGCAAACCAGCTCGTGTTCGACTCGAAATAAACTCGTGATCGAATCACTCGTTTAGTAAACGAACCGAACACGAGCTGAATTTTTTAGCTCGTTTAATAAACGAGCCGAATACGAGCTGGGGTCAGCGTCGCTCGTGTTCAGCCGGGGATAACAGCTCGAACTATATATATTTTATATTTATATAATTTATTTAATTATATTTTATATATAATAAATAATATATATATAATATATATTTTTATTATTGTAATTTTTAGCAAAATAAAAATATAAATACGAGCTTAATTATAAAAAACTCATTTATTATAAAATTTCAACGATTAGATCAAGTCTAATATAAGTTTTATAAATTTATTTTTTATATATATTTAATCTATATTTTTAATTATTTTCGTTGGCCAGCTCGTGAGCAGCTATGTTCGGTCAACAATTAATTTAAATGAGACGCCGACACGAGCCGACCCCAGCTCACTCGTGTTCGGCTCGTTTACACCCCTACTTTTGACTAGTTAAGAAACATATTTACAATTTTTTAAATTTATAAGTAGCAGAAATTTATTAAATTTATAACATATTAAAATCTGTAGAAATAAATATGCAGAAATAAATATGCAAGGAATAATAGCCTTACGGGTGCTGCTATTCTATATATTAAATGTTACTATTAAATTCTAAGCACCATTATTATACGTTAAATCTTAAATCCTAATTAATCCCTCTATATATATTAGCCAACACATCAATGATATTGTAGGGTACCCCAAAGCAAGTATCCAAAGCATATCTCTTGTATCCACATATATAAGTATAAGGAGTAAAAGTAAAAATCCAACGAGAGAGAGAGAGAGAGAGAGAGAGAGAGAGAGAGAGAGAGCAGAGGTGTAGTGATAGTTACCTGTGAATGTACCTCAGAGTATTATTAATAGGAGCTAGGCTCCTATGCTTTCGAAAATACGGAGAGCTCCGTATTTATAAGTTATTTTCGATAATGAGACATCTGATTTGGCGATCGGTTTCGTTATACATGATCTACGCTAGTGGAATATCTGGAAATCAAATTTTATAATTTTTTGACTTTATTTGTCTAGTAAATAATAGCCTCAAAATGAACGGCTGAAAATAAAAATTTCATAAAAAATAGTGATAAAAGACTCAATTTTCAAATCAGAAGTATTGATCTTGCTATTGATGTTAAGTAGAATTTTCTATTAAATTTTTATATAATTTAGATATTTCTACACCGTTGAACTTAAAAACGTGCGACATCGGCCTGTAAAATAGTCTTTTTTGAGACATTTTAATCATTTGATAAATGATGTCCAAAAATTATAAAATTTGATTTCTAAATAATTCCAATAGGATAAATTATACTTAACGGAGCCGATCGTCGAATCGGATGTCCTATCATCGAAAATAACTTACAAGTATGGAGGTCTCCGTATTTTCGAAAGTAAGAAGGCGTGCTCTTATTAATAGATCAAAATTACACAATAATAACTAGTGAGTAATTTAGAGGTTCATAATTGGACAGAATCTTCCTTACACCACTTGATTCAAAAATATTTAGTTTATTATTAAAATGAAAATCGGAATGCATAATTGACCTATATAAGATGCTAAAAGTGAATATTGTTAAAGTGAATAAGGGAGAGAAGGAAGAGGTATTCTAATTAACATGTTGATGAAAACCGAAAAAATAAGATGAACGGTTGAGATTGGTATATTTTTTAGGTTAAATTTTAAATATTACCTATGTGGTTTTACACTTTCTCACTTTAGTATCCTATAGTTTAAAAATATATCAATTTAGTATCCTATAATTTTATTTTTATCTTTTCGTCAGCTCATTCGTTAACATTTCGTTAAATTATATACAAAAAAACTTCAAATATCCTATCTAAATTTATCGAATATTTACTTTAGTACATTTTAGTTTTAACTTTGTCACTAATTTAACGAAAAAAAAAAAATAGTGAAGGAGATAATAAAAAGAGAAAAATAAAATTACGGTACTAAATTAATGCACTTTAAACCATGGTATTAAAATATATAAAGGGGCAATTGTTTTTACACCTCTGAAAAGTTCCTGACTTTTCGATTTACTCCTTTTATAAGGCTAATATTGAAAAATATTTTTTTTACGTTACAACCTATTTCAAATATACTCCTAGAATTAAATTTTGTTAATAAACTGTTAACAATAACTATTATCTGTATAAAATTACTATTTTACCTTTTCAAATATATCTTTCCACCATCACCGACTTTTCTTATTCACTCTTAAGTTATGGACACAAAAATTATTTTAATTTTTAGTTTTTTCAAATATATCCTTCTATCATCACTACCATTTCTTATTTGTCCTTAAGTTAAGAACAGAAGAGACATTTTGATTTTTTTTTTTAACTCTAGTAGATATTTAACTCATGTTTTATCCAAATTAACTTAATAGATAGTAACTGTAGGAATATTTTGGAACAACAGAGGAACATATAGGTGGTATATTGGAAAGAAAAAAAAAAAAGAGGTAAATGATATATTTTTGAAGTTTTAAAGGGTATATAGATAGTTATCCCTAAAATAAAAAAGTGCTAAACTATACGGGTGATATTTAAAATTTTTTCTATTTTCTATGTAACAAATTTTCTTTTCTTTTCTTTTCTTTTCTTTTTTTTTAAGGGATAGGTAGCATGCTACCCGCTCCGTTTATTTCATTTAGAAATAAACTTAGATAGAAATGTGAATCAACTAGGATTCAAACTTGGGTCTCGAGTACCAACCATCAAGTCCTTTGCCACTTACTCTAGGAACAGTCGATAACAAATTTTCTACTTTTACTAGTAATAGGTTTTGGGTGTATTCTTGGGCGGACGTAGCAGCATTAACTATTAACTATATAATAATAAGAATGAGAGGTGGTGATCGTGAGGTGAGGTGAGGTGAGGTGAGGTGGGGTGGGCTGTGTTACTACGATCTCGCACCTCGATCGCTTTCTCCTCTCGCTTTTATTGGTGGGTGACGTGGGTCTGAGTTTTGCTGCCATTGGTACAGAGCTGCAGCTGTTGTTGCCAGAAGTGCCTCCCAGTGCAGCAGTTGCATAACACTGTACATATCTAAACCCCCTAGGGATGTCAATGGATATGAATACTCGAAATTTTATCCGAATCCGAATCCGAATAAAACGGATATATCCGATGAATATGAATATGGATTCGGATATGGATAATAAAAATAGAAACCCGATGGATATGGATTCGGATATGGATTTTGATTGTACCCGACCCGAACCCAAACCCGACCCGAACCCGAATTTATTTTGTATTATATATAATATATATATAAAAATTTGATGTTATATTTGAATTTGTATTTTAAAAATTTAGATTTAATATAATATATTTTGAAATATTGAAAAAAGAAATAATTGTTTCGGGTACAAATTTTCGGATTCGGATTCGGGTTCGGTTTCGGATTTTTGGTCTGGTTCGGGTTTGGATATGGATTTTTAAAATCTGTCGGGTTTGGTTTCGGGTTCGGGTCTCGGGTTTGGAGTCGGGTTTGGGTTCGGGTTTGGGTTTTTAAAAATCCGCCCCGAATCCGACCCGTTGACATCTCTATCCCCCTCCCAAAAAAAATTAATTTTATACAGATCTCTACAAACATAATGAATTGTAAATATATTCCTACAAAATTTAACTTTCATATACTGTTGTTGTAAAATTTTAATATTTTCAAATATGTTTCTGCCGTTAGAATCCGTTAGAAAACTTCAGTTAACCGTAGATTAAATGCTTAACTCTAGTTAATTTATGAGATAATTTGATATTTTTGTCCCTCTTATATTATACTGTTGTGGCTTTTGAAGAGACATATTTGTGATAGCAAAATTGACATTTCACTTAAAATATAAATATTTTTTTAATGATAACAAAGCAGAGGAACATATTTGAAAATATTAGAACTTTTGCAGAAACAATTTATAAAAGTTGAACTTTGTAAGAATATATTTGTAATTTACTATATTTGTAGGAACATGAATGCATTTAACCCAAAAAAAAAGTTAATTTCATACCGCTCCTTATAAATATATTGAATAGCTAATATATATCAATACAAATTTCAACATTTTATATTTATCCCTATAAAAAATTGGTGGTATTCATATTTGCTATTCTAATTTGTTACCGTTAGAGGATTATTTATTTTTAACAGATGATAAGTGAAATGATACTTTTGATATCACAACAAAAGCCCCAATTGTTAAAATTATATAGAAATGTCCTTCCAAAAATTCTCAATGATCATCTTGTTTTCTATTATCATAAAAAATATAAAAGGGATAAAAAGGTCAATTTATCGGGGTTAAGTATTTTATCTATGGTTAATTATATTTTTCTAATAGGTCGTAATGGTAGGGGTAATTTTGAAAACATTATGTGTGACGCCCCAACTTCCCAGGGGGTCACCCATCCTAGGACTACTCCCGTCCTAGCACGCTTAACTCTCTTAACCTCTTGGGTCTTGCCACCACCCAAAATGCTTAAGCCGGGTTAAGAGTTTTAGCCCTAATATATCTCATATATAGGACTATCTGGGATCTCACATTATGACTTTTATAAGAATAATTATAAAAAGTTGAGATTTGTAGAGATATATCTGTTATTCGATAAGTTTATAAGAAGCTGTATGCAATTAACCTCCCCAAAAAAATCACAACGCATCGTATTTTGGTGTCACAATTTTTTTACAGGTCAATTAGTGACACTTTGATTCATAAACTTTAATTCGGTATAATTTCTTGTTCGAGTTCTCTAAATTATTACAATCAAGTCATACAGCCAAATTTTGACTAAATATTGATGAATTATTAGCGCAGAAGCACTATAGAAATATCTATACAATTTCTACATTAATAATTGATCAATATTTAGTTAAAGAATAAAATTATAAAGACTTAATTGTAATAATTCAAAAAATTCTAGCCAATAATTATAATGAATTAAAAATTGGGGACTAAAATGTCACACGTATATGCTGCTATTCACTTGAACATCAAGCTGGACAACAAAGGTCAACAAAATATTTTACAAGATAAACAATTTATTGTGTTCTTTGGAACTTTGTTAAAACCAAAATTTTCGCCCCAATACAGTGTTAAAGATTATGAAATAAATATTATTCTTCAAAATTTTAAACTGTCAGGAAATAATATTTTTAATATTTATAATATTCAATACTTCTTTTCACATCTGGACTTCAGTAAAGCACAAGACATAGACTTAAATTAAATACGACTAGAGGTTTGGAGAGATAGGAACTAAGAATCCCTTATTCTTATACAATATTAAATAATATGAAAAGAACCGTAATTTTCTAAAAACTTAAACTAGTAAAGGATGGTATTTTTAATATTAATATTCAACATACAGTAATTAATTTACTTTGCTCAAATACTATTACGTGATCGCGATAATATTTTATCATGTTTATGTAAAATATTTAGTTAATCTTTTCCTTCTCAGCATGGTGCCCAAAAAATAGTGCATTATAAATTTTTTTGTGAAATTAATTAAATAAAAAAAGGTTAATTTCATATAGGTCCCTATAAACGTAGTGAATTGCAAACACATATATATTTTTTCTACAAAAGTCTTAATATTTTCAAATATATTTCTTTAGTCTGTTACCGTTAAAGCATTATTTATTTTATAAGTGAAATGACCTTTTTGTCATCTAAAAATTTTAACTGTTAATTAAAGAAAGATAAAAAGGTCAATTTACCTTATTAACTAATTAGGATTAAATATTTTATCTATGGTTAACTAATTTTTTCTAACGAATGCTAACGGTAGGGACATATTTAAAAATATAAAAAATTTTATAGAAATAATATATAAAAATTGAACTTTATAAGAATATATTTATAATTTACTATATTTGAAAAAATTATATAAAATTAACCCTAAAAAAATATTGGCCAATTTGCATAAAAAATTTATAAATTTGGAACTTTTGTAAAACTCAAAAAAAATGATAAGAGTATTTCGGTCAGTTTGCTGAAAATTCAGTCCGAATCTACAAAATTAAAAAAAATGACCCACTTTTGCAAAAGTATAAAACTAGTGAATTTTTTATGCAAATTGGCCAAAAATACTGCTAGAGATTTCAATACATAATAATAAAACCACTCACCTATGGTGGTGGGGCTGATAATAGTAATAATAAAAATAAAAAATAAAAATAAAAAAGAATTAAATGAAAGGGCACTGCTTATTTAAAGCGACGCAAAAAGTGACAAGACGTAGAGCCGTTCTGCTCTCCCGGGGGGACAGTCTTTGTGTTTGGTGTTACTGCTCACGGCTGTCTGCTGCTACAGTCCCAGCAATGTTTGTACGACTGGAGTGTGTACCGTAACACTTAAATATTTTGACCGTCCTAATTAATTACAATTTTAACATAAAATTATACATTTAGTTTGTTGATCAAATTTTTGTAGAAATATTTGTTTTGTTGTCTATGATCAATTATACCTAAATTTGATCCGTTGACATCCATAACCCACGTTTAGTGGATGGATCTAATCAACATAACTATATGTGACGCCAGGGACGATGGAACCATCATTTGGATTATTATTACAATCTTATTTAGAATTCTCCATGCCCGGGTAAAAGTGGTTAGAATAAACTCTCATCGAATCCAACAACTGATAAAATAGGATGTGAATACGAATATTAAAGTTTAGCATTCGACACATATTCGTATCTGAATTCGCATCCGAAAAGATAATATCACTAGATATGTTGTGTTTGAAAACACTGAGGTATTCTTTGTACAAGCAATGCTAAATGTATATTTATTCAAAAAAGAGGTATAAATTTTTACAACCCAACTATTTAAGGGTCAATACTTTTTTACTAGTTTTATTAAATTTTATATAGTATTAAAAATTTAAAATAATTTTTTAATATTACATAAATTATCGGTTACTAAAGTGAGAAAGCACTAAACTATATATGGAGATTTATCTAATGTTTTTCCATTTTTATGAAAACACATTGCTTCGTAGTTTTTTATTAAGTATTATTTTTCTACAAAATTTGAAAAATAAACTACTTTTCCTAGAAACTAATCAGGAGACAAAAAAAAAAAAAAAAAAAAAAAAAAAAAAAAAAAAAAAAAAAANAAAAAAAAAAAAAAAAAAAAAAAAACTTTTTGGGCCAGAAAACTAAATTACAAAATATTTATAAAATATTTTTTAAAAAAAAGACAAAGAGCATGGTACTAAAGATGAAATAAGAAAAGGAAGAGGTACTATTGGGAATTTAAGTGCAAGGTACCTTTTTGATGCCCAACATGCATGGTTAGGGTGTTGTTGGGGTGCAGGGATTTGGTCCCCACTCATTAATTTGTCTATACACCCTTTGCTAGCTTATAGTGATCTATATATATAATTAATATATAAAATTATGGTAGGGAGTGTTATTAATAAGTGGTAAAAGTTACATGTGCCCATATATAGTACTATCAACTTTGCCAACCAAAACACTCTTCAATAATTGATGTGCCTTAATTTGATGATACAGTGCATTTGATGTCACTCAGAAGGGATCTACATCAACACCATAAATTTTAGACACTATTTTTTTACAAATTAAATATTAACTCTCTTTTTCTATCGTAATTTTTTTAAAAGTAACCGATACTCAGAGTAACTGGTTTTAAAACAGAAAAATGCTACCTTAATATCTCAGAAGGAGAGTTACGATTCACACCCTTAATTCTAGAATTTAGAATTATTTTTCTATCATGAATTTTTTTTAAAATAACTGATGCTCGAGCAATTGGTTTTAAAGACGCGAAACGCTACTTACGATTATGCCCTCTCATTCTAGGGTTTAAAATGTTCTCGAAAGGAGAGCATGTGAAAAATAATTGACAAAACATAAACACAATATAGAATTTTGGATAAGGGGAGAATACATTTTATACGTCCTTTTGTAACGTTTCAGTACTTTTGTTTTTTTGATGTATAATTTTTTAGCCATAGGTATTTTTACACCTTATAAATATCATATATGGTGTTAGACTTTTTTTTTTTGTTTCTTAAGCATATTTTATTCAGTCATTCTTTTAATAAATAAATTTAATTGAAAATATAAAACGACTACTTCGAACTCACAATCTCGGATATTAATTATCAAATTTTTTGTCATTTGTGCTAGAAATGAATGTCGCATATGAAGTGTATGTATGCATTATATATATATATATATATATATATATATATATATATATATATATATATATATATATA
>NC_033631.1:8855539-8899796 GCF_001540865.1 Ananas comosus | reverse complement strand
ATATATCCTTCCTTACACGATATAAATCATATATTGAATTAGATTTTTTTAAAAAAAATTAAAATGTTGATTATTAAAAATTAGATACAGTGCATGAAGTATACTAATAAATTATTCACCAAGTATTTAGAACCGACATGAATCTCAGAATATAATATTATCTAATAAAATCAGCCCAATCTAAAAGTTTAAACTTATTAGATACAAATTAATTTGCAAAATAGTAAATTCTTATTTTTTTTAATTAATAATTTGATACAAGATTATTCACATGTTAGCTCTTTACCCAAACAACGTCTTTTCGAGAATGATCTGAAATAAAATATTATTATTTTTTAAAAGATAAGTTCGTTTCGTTTATTTCATAAATAATCAAATCTTTTATCAATTACTTTAAGAATGCTCGATAATAAAATATTATTATTAGCTCACCCTCGATCTCTTTACCCAAATTTTTAAGTACAAAAAAACAGATCCAAGCAGTAATAAACAGAAACATTTATAGGGTTTCCGTACCCTCCCATTAAGAGAGGCAGGTTGGATGTTTGCACACATCCTCACATGGTGGTGGGTCCCTGGAAATGCATGCCCCGTATCATAGGTCGCTTTTACTAAAAATTAATGCCTACTGTATCTATATCAACTATCTATATTTAACAGAATTTGACTGAAATACTATGAATAATATTTTATTTTATTTTTTTGAGAGAAAGATATTATGTTATTTTTTTTGTTTATTTTATTTAAAAATAAATTTAGCTGAAAATGTGAGTCAACTAGGATTCAAACTTTAGTTCCGGGTACCAGCTACCAAGCTCTTTTGCCACTTGTGCTAGAGACGGTCGGTAATATTTTAATTTTTTTATTATCAAGTTTTTATGTTTTGGATAAAAATTTAGAGGATTGTTATAATAGTGGTTTTCTAGAATAGAGTGGGTTGTTGGTTCAATAATATGGTCTAAAAGATAGAATTGATTAAGCTGTATATCTAACGGTTAAAAAATCGATAGCAAAAGAGCTTAAATACTATTAGCAGTGTTGCAGCTCAACTATATGTGTATATATACAGCTTGACTAGACTATTATCGGTAGTAAACTGCTCGGTTTACTACCGATTTATTTTTTATGATAGAGTTTTCAAATCGACGATTGGCACCGTTAAACATGATATAGACCACTTAAATTATCTAGAAACCAACTTTCATAATTTTTTGATATCACTAACTGAACGATCAAAAGGTCACAAAATCTGTAATTTTAATGGCCGATATGATGCGTTTGCTCGTTTAACAATATAAAAGAATTCAAATCAACTAAACTTTTGTTAGAAAATTCTTTAAACTATTTAAAACAAGATCTAGACTTTAGATCATAAATACAGAAATTATATCATCACTTTTTAAAGGATATTCATTTCCAGTCATTCATTTTCCTATTCATTTGATGGACAAAAGAATAATATCGAAAATGCGTGAAATTTGATTAATTTTCGGATAGTTTAAATAGTTTAGATTATATTTAACGATGCCCATCATCAATTCGTAAGCTCTATCATCAAAAACAAATCGGTAATAAAACGAGCTGTTTACTATCTATAGTATTCTAGCAAAACTCTCTCTCTCTCTAGATCTCTCTCTCCATATATATATCATATCATATTATATTACATTATCGATAGCACAGCGCTTTTGATTATTTTCACATGTTAGATCATACTTTACTATTAATAACATCAAGTCATTTGTGTTATTAGGTTTTTGTCCTTGAATGAAAAAATGTGTGGTTTGAATGATAATGGTCCCCTAGGGCTGAGTAGGTGATTGGTTGAATAGTATGATCCAACGGATGAAAATGGTTAAAGAAATAGATTTAACAATGAAAAACTCGATAGCACCAAGCGCTTAGTGCTATCGATAGTATAATAGCTGGATTCTATATATAAATATATAGATAAGTTCATGTGCTTCTTATAAATACAAAAGTATTTCTACTCGTGAATTTTTAGCCGTCGACTCATCAAGAATGGTTTAGCATTGCTAAAAGTAGTTTATATCAGGTAGAAACATATACAACTTATTTGGACTATGAATTATGTTTAGTTCGCTATCTAATATTTAAAATTTAAAATTTTACTATCTAATCTTTCAATTTATTTAATTTGAGCCAATCAATAGTACTTTGACTTTACAGATTTAATTAGCACATTTTATATAATTTTTTTTTTTTTGAGAAAAAGGTAGCACGCTACCCGCTTCATTCATTTATTTTATATAATTTTNCTATCTAGCATTTAAAATTTAAAATTTTACTATCTAATCTTTCAATTTATTTAATTTGAGCCAATCAATAGTACTTTGACTTTAAATTTTAAATGCTCATTTAATTTTACAGATTTAATTAGCACATTTTATATAATTTTTTTTTTTTTGAGAAAAAGGTAGCACGCTACCCGCTTCATTCATTTATTTTATATAATTTTTAAAATTATAAATTATCTTAATTTTTGAAGTCAAAGTAATGTTGACCGATTCAAATCAAACGAACTGAAAGATTTGATGGTAAAACTAAATTTTTAAAAGATTAGGTACCCACTTTAAAATGGCCCATAATTCGTCATAATAAAAATGATCATATACGAAATATTTGTTTTGACATAATTTAACAATATATCAGCATGCATAACACAAAAGATGTTGATCCGGTTGTGTACACAATTTAAAAATGTCATGTAAATTTAATGCAATTTAAAAACTCAATAAGACTCTCTTGTGAGAGATTCAAAACATTTCCCATGCATAAACACGCTACCACATCGATAGTTTTTCTACTCAAAGAAGCAAGTAAGAACTTTAAACTATTTGGTAATTACTTAATGATCAATTTATTAAATAAAATTATTTAAACTGTAATTCTCTTGACTAAAGATTCTATTTAAATAAGTTGTCTTGTGAATTTTCTTTTCTTTAGAAATCTAATGAACAGTTGTGAAACATTTGTGGTATTCAGTATATCAGTATATCAATATATCAATAGTTTTATAAAAAACTTGGTTAAATTATAAAAAAGGTCTCTTGTGCTTCAGATCTAGTCGTAATATTTCCATGCATTAAATTGTATTACTTACCATCATACGCTTAAATTTAAAAACTTAGCAAATTAGGTTAAATTTTTTTTATTAGAGTTGGCAAATCACATTGTTCCATATCTCAACATATATTAATTCAATTTGCAACTAAAAAAATATGTTAAAAAATTTAGATAAAAAAACTCTCTTATCTTACTAACACTATCAAAATCAATAATTCATGGAGTAATTTCTTTAGTTTATTGCATGATTTACAGCTAACTTTAACTGTAAATTTATTTTTACAAAATTTTATAACTGAATTAACAAGATAATATAAAATATACTAGAGTAATTAATATATATTTTTTATAAGCGACTTTTATAATTTTGCCTGAGAACTTTTCTAGATAGTTATTGCGGTGAACTAAAATATTAAACAATCCAACTTGACCCCCCGGATAAACCGGAACAGCAATTCACAACAAAACCCTATTCCACCCCTTATTTTTATTTTTATTTTTTAATTTGTGGTTATTATTGATCACCGGCCAATTTGCATAAAAAATTTATAAGCTTTTTAGCTTTTGTAAAACTGGACAGAGATTGTACTAATACGAGCTGCAAGCTGTACTGTTAAAAGAATTGTTACATTATTTCTCTTCGCGTTGCATCATTATTTGCGTTGCCAGCCGCATATTCTTTCAAATTTAACCTCAAAATATTTAATTTTGAAAAATCGAACAGCAAATATTGAGACTGGCGAATAGTAAAACCGATTTGGTCCGCATTTTGATAACTGGGAGGTTGTGTAACCACGTGTCGAACGTATTTAATGCCCGTCCAGAAGTCGTACAGTAAGGTACACGTAGAGTGAGGTATACCTTATAGTTAAGGAGTCTATTATGATAACTTAGTAACATAGAGTAGATTCTTTTATTTATAATAATAAACATAAAAACAATAATTAATTAATTAATTAAAGATGGGCTACTCTATAACATTCCTATCTCTGTTCCCACCGTGGCTACATCCCACTTTCCTTTTTAAGCTCCCATCACTTCTACTTTAATTTCTCACTTTCCCTTTTAAGCTCTCATCATCCCATCACTTCTCCTTTAAATTTTTCACAACTCTTTGTCACCATTTTCTCTCATTTTTTATTCTATTTCATAAATGGGCCAAATTGTAGCTCAAATTATGAATTGTGTGACACTTTATCTTTCAACTTTTTGTCTCTTATAATTAGTGTTTCAAAGTTTTTATATTGATGCAATCAAGTCAAAGTTGNGACAAAAAGTTGAAAGATAAAGTGTCACACAATTCATAATTTTTCACAACTCTTTGTCACCATTTTCTCTCATTTTTTATTCTATTTCATAAATGGGCTTTAGTTATTATTAAATTATGAATTGTGTGACACTTTATCTTTCAACTTTTTGTCTCTTATAATTAGTGTTTCAAAGTTTTTATATTGATGCAATCAAGTCAAAGTTGATTACATAGTAATAATGTATTATGATGTGACAGTGATATAGTTGATAATTTAATAATAACTAAAGTAGCATCGTAATTACATATCAGTATTTAGTCAACTAAATTAGATAGTAAAATTTTATTATTACAATCTTAGAAGATTAATACATGTTGTAGCAACTATGTCAGATATGAATCGAAATAATCTGATCTTAAGCCCAATGTAAAATATTATAAAATTTGAGTCATTCTCCACTCTACCAAGTCTTAGGCCCTGTGGTTGTATTCCTGTACTCGGAGGAGAGGTTCTCAATTCGAATCTCAGCCGCTAAATCTAGTAAAAGCTCTTGCTATGAAATTTTAGAAGAATTTTTTTAAAAAAAAAATTTATTATTTTTTATTATGGTTATGATCGATTCAAATCAGATACATGCTTCAGTATAACAACATAGGTACACAAGCTTTTAAAAAGAAAACTCTCTTATGCATTAATGTTAAAGCTCAAATTTGAAATATCTACTGTACAACAAAAATCACTTTAAATGTTCTGTATTACGGCATGAAATCACGCGTGAATTGTTTTTATCCCGCAAAACTTAGGTTGCAATTAGTTGAGGGATTAACAAATCAAATTTACTTGCTATTTTTTTCTTTTTATTTTGAGTTAAATTTGTTAGTTAATTAAGATCGGGTTAAACATAAGATCAAATCGGGCCCAATACTCAATTAAACCATTTTTATCCATAAATTCAATATTGGTCTCACTCAAATTTAATCTAGTACTTTTTGCGGCATTAACTATTAACTATAATAATTAATTATATAAGCTTTTTAAAATCTAAGATTGTTTTAATATTGTTTTACTTCAATCAATATAGCATCAGATCGAGCACCCGTGATTTTGAGTCCCACCATGCAGACTCCAACCATTATTTAATTTATGCCTTTTTAATTCAAGCTCACGTCTTAAGTTTATCAAAAAATTTCGAATCTATACATAAAAAGATATTAAAAATACTATTTTTAGCAACTAATTAAGTTTTTAATGGAAAAATAACTGTTTTGCTTAATTTAATAATATGCGACTACAACATTGTCCACATTAAAAATATACCAGTTTTTTTAAAAAAACAATTATACAGAGAAATGTATTATTTGATCCAAACAAAAAAATGTCTAAAGTTTACAATTTTCGAACCTGCAAACTTTTTAAACGCCCGAAAATATATCTGTAGATTTATTTTTAATTCATCTTTATTTACAAGTAGTACAATATTACTTTTGTAAGTAATTAATATCGAAAAATTTGGAGTTCCGACAAAATAAAAAAAGGAAGAATTTAGAAAATATATGGTAATTAGTCGGTTAATATATGTGTGTGCGCGCGCGCACGTATGTGTTCTGAGAGAGAAATGGGGTTAACTATCCGTTTGGTTTACTTTTTAGATATCCACGGGTGAAATTTGGGTTCCATTGTGATCCCCAGCTTCTCAAGAGATTACTCATCTTAGAATTACTTCAGTGCTAATATGTTTAACTTTTTTAATCTCGTAAATTTAACCATCGTTCAAAATATCATAATCGAATTAAACGTTTTAGTCCTATCATACTTATTATTATATAATATAGGATTATTTTAAGTCCTGTGCATGTGGCACTCATGATTTAACTAGAGATGTCAACATGCCGGATTGACGTGGATTTTGAAAAATCCTAACCCGGATTCGACTCCAAACTTGAGACCCGAATCCAAATTCGAACCCGAAAATTCGAATCCAAAATAATTATTTTTTTTCAATATTTCAAAATATATTACATTAAATTTAAATTTTTAAAATACAAATTCAAATGTAACATCAAATTTTTATATATCTATAACCCTATATTAAATCTCGATTTCTTATCCAACGTGGCGTGACCTCCTTCATTGGCTCTTTCTCTTCCAATGGTGGTTTTCCTAGCACCTATCTTGAGATTAAATTAATTAATTCAAGATGCAATATTTAATTATATGCACCATATTCTACTAATGAGTGAATTTTGTAACTCCAATCTATTCACCTCCTTCATTAATCCTTCCACCCCGCACTAATGAGTAGGTTTTGTAACTCCAATCCACTCCCCTTCTTCATTAATTCTTATTTTTCATGCAAAGAAAAGTATTATCATCTAATCTACTACCCTATACTCATTTCTCTCTCTCTCATTGCGTTAGCGAAGATGATGAGGACGATGATGAAGAAGAAGAAGACGAAGAAGAAGACGAAGAAGAAGAAAAGCATGAGAAGAACATTGCCTCCTTCGAAAAGCATCATCCTGCGAAGCTGAAACGCGGCCTATATAAGTGCCTGCTGGGTCGATCCGCACCTGGCCCCTGCTAGTCGTGAACCGCTACCGCCTCGGCTGCCTCCTCCCGCGGCTTACGTGTGCCCACAATATCACGCTGCGGATTACACGTTTTTCCAGCCAACAGACCCGCCGTTATAATAGAATTTTTCTTGTATACGAAGCGATAACTGTACCTATAACAAAAGCCAAGCTACAACCACATGGTAAAGTTTATTAAACTGAAAACTGAAAATAATCACACACACACACACACACACACACACATAGTATTAGTATATATATATATATATATATATAATATATTATATATATATATATATACTAATATATATATATATATATATCTCAAGGAGTTCAAGTACATGCAAAAATGTCTACTACATCTCTCGCTCCGGCGAGTATCCAAACAACAACCATATGTACATAAATACCTCAAAACTACTTGTGGGAGGTACTCCTCTAGCACTACAACTCGTCTGGAAGAGATCTAGCTCGCAACTCCCTTTCTATGATCAGTATCAGGGACAGCAGCAACCGCAGAAGAAGGCTCTGCAAAAAGGGGTTAACAACTGGGTGTGAGAACTACTGCAAAAAGAAGTAGTCCTCAGTAGGTACCGCTACCGACCTCAACGGCTCACCCACTAAGTCTACAGAAAATATGCAGGAAGATAGTAAAGAAAGCTGATAAAACTCTACAGCTATATGCCACTATACTATCGCTAACCAATACTAGCTGTCTGTGGATGTAAACATGATGCAATTTCTGACCCAATCTCACTAGGGACTGTGAACACATCCGTCCCATCTGTCGAAGCTACACCAACCATCACCACGCTGGGTAGTTGATGAAGAGTAAGTCCAATCTGGACACTACGACATCAACACGAACCCACAAAGCCTGACCTGGAGTAGCATTCGTGGGCGCTACCCAACCGAGTATGCAAGCGTGTCTCTGCCGAGCTCGATCAGGCTCTTACAGGCAATAATCAAAGTAAATGGGTCTAACTGGTCTAAAAACCAACTCTCACGTGCCATTGGCACAATCCGATGCAAAAAACAGCAATCTGGGTCCACCGTCAACCGTAACGGCACCCGACAGTCCAAAACAGTCTACACACTACTATAAAATAAACTCGACATCCCAACATGAGCATAAATTCATCCTACACTAATCTGAGTATCCACCGCGTACAAACTGCGACGATACAAACAAACCACAGCTCCTAAAACTAAATCTGGTAGTTTTCAGAAAGTGACAGTATAGAATCTAATAGTTTTCTCCTAAGTCAATTTCAAGTCCAACATGTTAAATTATACTACTATCTTAATTCCAAATTCAGATTGTAAACCTAATCCATGAATTCGAGTACTAGTAAGAAAATAAACATATGACACACGTTGACAACATAAAAACTTAGGAGGTAAATCCGGTAACTTCAACCCACCTCTAAAAGCTAGTCCAATTACGGCGAGAAGTCGAGAGAAGGGAAAACGCGCCCTCGCCCGGTCTCGAACGGCGCAACCGCGACGTCTACTCGCTCGAACAGCTCTTCGGCGTAACGTCGACGTCGATCCGAGCACAAACCGTGGCCTCCACCATGCATACGACTCCAACTTAGAGAGAAAGAGGAAGTAGTAGCTAGAAGCTCCCTCACTGCCTCTCTATCCTATATAAAGCGGTGGGGAAAAGATAGAGATTAATGTCACTTCAAATGACCAAAAAGCTCCTCACCAACTCCAAATTCCAGCTAGAGTACCAGTACCAGATTTGGTTACCGGTACTCGGCCTCTCAGCCCGCAGCCTCGTATACTGGGTACCGGTACTCACCCGATGCAGTATCGGTACTCACTTGATGCAGTACTGGTATTCAGCATCAAATGGGGCAACCCGAGAGCAGTCTACTCTGAAAAAGCACTGGGGTACCGATACTCCCCTGTGTGGTACCGGTACTGAATACTGAAAACATACACTTTGCAGATTCTAATATTAAAACTCTGCTCTCGCGTTGCACAAAATTCGTTTTGCGTCTATTTCGCGCCAAAATGACTCTGACTTGTTCCGATACTCTCTAGATGTGCCGACAAGTCTCAAATGCTGAAATCTCACAGACAACCAAACCTCAGGGATACTACACACAATTGCGCCGAGGCGAGCAGCGTCTTAAGCCTCCTCTTCAAGCGGACGTTGTGCGGGAGCTCGCTTCTCGAGGATCGCAGGAACTTCTTGGTAAATCCAAATTGTTTGAGAATTAGGGTTTCTATGGTTGATGTGATGGTAAGACTGTGTCAGTTTAAATATCGCAGTTTGGTGATACAGATGAGTTATGTGTTCATAGGTCGCAATGGTAATCCAGAAGTGACTCCGCGCGGGAAGCAACTACCAGTTGAAAATTAAGAAGATGTATGAGATTTTGATGAGCAAGCTTGTGTGGATGAAGAAGTGCTCCAAAAAAATATTTGTTTTCTTTTTAATTTATGTTTTTGTTTTATTTTTTATACTATGACTATTTTTTTGAGTAAGCACTATTGTGGATAAAATCTCTTTTGTAGATTAAAAAGTATGATGTTGAGATTAAAGCTTGAGATCTCACCCAAAATTCTTTTAAGCCAAATAGGTTAACTTATTATTTATGTGTTTTATGCCCTTAATTTGTTTTGATGTTTGGACAGAGATACTTGATTCAACTAGAGCTAGCTATTTTTTATCTTTCACAACGAAATGTTCAAGAGGTATATAATACGATAAAATTATATGTCTCTTACTGTATATCGATAATTTTTAAAAAATTATAAAAGCTTCTAACTATAATTTTATTTTTTATCAGTTGAATTTTGTCATACAAATTGACTGTACTTAACATGATATAGCTTTCTATACATTAATAAACTGTAGATATAAATTTTATTAAAATTTTAAAATTTTACTTCTATTATCTACCTGATACAGGTCCCTACACTAGTATATATATTATATATAATGCAAAATAAATTCGAATTTGGGTTGGGTTCAGATTCGGGTTTGGGTTCTGGTTCTGGTTCATGTCGGGTGCAGTTAAAATTTATATCCAAATTTATATTCGTCGGATTTTTATTTTTAATACCCATAACCGTATTCATATTTATTTAGCATTAAATATATCTGCTTCATTCGAGTTCGGATAAAATTTCGAATACCCGTAGCGACTGAGGTCCCTATATTTAACACTTAAAACATTGGTGGGCCCGACCAAATTGATTGGTTTGGGTGAAG
The DNA here is from genome assembly GCF_001540865.1 of Ananas comosus. NCBI lineage: Eukaryota > Viridiplantae > Streptophyta > Magnoliopsida > Poales > Bromeliaceae > Ananas > Ananas comosus. The sequence goes on along the minus strand of NC_033631.1, from coordinate 8,889,657 downwards.
TTTGGTCCAATGATATAGAAATAGCATGGCCTGCGGTGGGCCATACATATACATACAGTTTGTGCATGTCTGTACATAATCATGATTCCATGACATGATGGGATCTAAACCCAATGGCATCTGTCACCTTTTTATTATTATTATTATTTTTTTGATTTTGCTTTTTAGGGTTTGTGCTTTGTGTCCCCCTCCTCCTATCCTTGGTAGGGACAAGCGCATTTGGTGGGACCCGCTAATTAAGGTAAACATGACAATGACAAGGGTACTGAGACACTGCCACACTCGGGTAATTTGTTTTTTTGTTTTTGTTTTGTTTTTTATTTTTTTGTTAGGCAAGTTACGCGTGTATATAAATGTCTCATTCTTAGGTACCGTTTAATTCGAAAATAAATTATTTTAGATTATTCCAAAAATAAATACAACTCTTAGAATAAATAGAAATAAAATTAATTTTATGTTTGGATAAAAATTAAATTTTAAAAATTTAATTTATTAAGAATATAATATACCAATTATCATAGTTAATAAATAAATTATTATTTAAAGGGAAGAATAAAGAACAAGAACTGCTATTCCATGAGGTGGGAAGAATAGTAGTTCTCCTCTCTTAACGGATTATTCTAGAATAACCCGTTAAGAGAGAAATAGTCATTTTTCACTTCGTTTTGTAGAATAAAGGGGATAAAGTCCTTTATTCCATGTTTATCCTCCAGCCAAATGGTACCTAATAAGAGTGTCAAAGGAACAGAACATAAATTGACTCATGAACTGACGAACGAATAATAAATTAATAGATTAGATAATGGTTATTCTAATTTAATTTAAAAAGTTAACTGTAAAATTGCAAATGCATGATTATTATAATTTAAATGTGTTTAGATATCGGCTATTCTAATTTAATTTGCTATAACTAGGTAAAAATAAATTTAATTAGAAAAGTTAAAATTGAGGGACCCATTGCACATGGCAAATAGTTGAGGGGGTCCTTACCTTTTGTAACAATCGTCAAGGGATGACACTATTACATGAACCCGGTGTCTACCTCTTTCATACGCCACACACTATTTCATAACTAATATTTGAAACTATATTTTAATAGCTATGATTTAAAATGCTTAAAATAATTGATTTGAAAAAAAGAAACTATGTATACATTAAACTAATCAAACTAACGTATCTAACATGCAAATTTACAACTGCAATTAAAATATATTTATACACTGTGTGTAAGTAATTGATCTAAATAGCGTGACAGAGGGCAGAAGAGTAAAAATTATTACTTGTATTTAGAGTATATTAATACTTCGTAAACCACAACTTATATGAGATGATTATTAATATTTTGTCGATTTAATTCAATATAATATAATTTAATATATACAATCTATAATATTAAAAGAGCTTTAAAATATATTTGATGAATTAGTGTTTCAAGTCACTATTATAAGATATTACGTATATGGTTCATGTATACTTATACACCCAGTGCACTCAATGCAGAGAATGCTAAGTAGTTATTAAATTTTTGAGGTGGCAGCCATAAATATAGCGGCAAAATAGTAATTTACTGTGGATAGATTCCGTCCGGAATATTATTTTAATATCAAGCAGTAGGTGCTATCCAGTTTTTCACTATTAGATATACTCTGATCAATTCTACCTATTAAATCATGCTATTCTATCAACCACCCGTTAAATCCTAGGGTGACCATCATTAACCCCTAGGAGACTACTATTATCTGAATCCTACAGTTTTTTATCAGAGGACTAAAAACTAGATATTATACAGTATTAATATTTAATAAAGTATCCAGCCCAACGCTCTCTTTCTCTGTATGGTATATAACTACTATACATGTGTATATATTATGTGGACTCCCTTTTCTTTTAATTATTACATTATTTATTAGGATTCTAAAAAGTACGTCTCCATTCATATTAATGATTTAAAAAGCAGATTTGAACTGGCCGATTCAATCGGTCCAAATGTAACCATAGCCTATAAAGCGGTTCAGGTCAATTTTTTGAACCAGATAAGTTGAAAAATCGCTTTGATCTGTTTGAATTGATGATTCAGCTGTCGAAACTGTGAACCAGTGTTGTTTTAATCAAATCAGCTTGATTTTTTTTTTATTAAGTGATATTAAAATTTAACAACTTGAAATCAATTTACACTAATATAAATTAAAATAATAATTAAATATTTATGATCTTGTACCACCGCTGGTTCAACCAATAATTCCTAATCCAACAATAGTTTTGAATCACTTAGGGACACGATTTTTTAAAATATTAATTTTAACACCATTTGTTTCTTTTCACCATGCATGTAATCATTCTTAGTGCTCAAAAGGAAGTTTGCTTCACATGCATTTATTTACAATTCTTTCATTTATCCGACGTGTAGGTGAATAACAATGATGTAACCCCCTTTTTAGTATATATTTTTTTAATCCCATAATTAATCATATTTTAGTAACATTGGCATGTAACATTCGTGGCCATGTGTAGGTAAGGGAGTGGGAATTAATTTGGACACTTGTCGCTTTGTGAGCAAATTAAATCATAAATTTAAGTTTGTATTAAATTAAATCTAAATCAATTGCCTCGTTATGACTTGTGCAAGAGGAACAAAATTAGATTCAGATGTAAATGGGCTAGCCCATGGGCCAAACTTTTTATCGAGTCGGGCCGGGTTATTGGGCCCTCGACCCGAAATCCGCTTTGGATGCTTGGACATTTTGTTTGACACATTTGTAATTTTGATAGATAGAAGTACTGTGTTCAAATATGAAAAAATAGAATAGCGCATTCGATCCTAATTCAAATATTTTTTTCGGAATAAGATAAATCGTCTCGGAGGTAAAATACGCTATCATACTAAATTACCACTACTAAAACATTTCAAGAGTAAAAATCAAATTCATTAATCCCAATCACAATTTTTTTTCCTTAATTTTTTCATACCAAATGAATTATTATTGTATATCTTATTTGAACATACAAAGAACCTACTGTGTGTATTTCTATCATTATGACATAAAAATCATAAGCCCTAAAATAGGGGAATACTTTCTTAAGATATTATTTTAATATAAATTACACTTTTGGTCCTCAAACTACGAGGAGCATGACATTTTAGTTTTTAATTTATAACAATTTGTTACCAAACTTTTTAAATTATTATAATCGAATCACATAATCCAATTTAGCTGGCATAATATTAATAAATTATTGATGTAGAAGTAATGTATGTGGAAACATTATGATTCATAATGCAACAGTAATTAAGATACTATATTATTTTTATATCTACAAAATTAAAAAATTCAAATCAAACTTGCTACAAATTAAAATTGGACGGCCAGAGTATCATGCTCTCCTCACGGTTTGAGGACAAAAGTGTAATTTACCTTTTCTATTAATTTGAAACTATTGTTATTACGATCAGAGAGAATAAAATATTACATAATATACCAACTTATTCAAAGGTACAATTAATTCCACGTGTGGGTAACATGTTAAATAGATCATGACATCTAAATAGGCATAGAACAATTAGCTCTTTTATATAACATGTTACTTACACACATACATCACAAGATACATTTTAATTACATCTTTCTTATCAAAGTTTAATTTTCTTTTAACATGTAAATCTACAATATTATTCAAAACCACATTTACCCAATAAAACTCGGTCCGCACGCATGCAAAGCGAAACTAGCTATCACATGTGCGGAACTGGCTTTACTGCTATTACTACCACCGTTACCATTTCCTCCTTGGTTGTAACCTAACAACCCCGTGCCGTAGAACTCGGCGACGTGCCCTTCTTTGTACGCAACCTCGTCGCCCTCAATGTCGACGCTACTGCTACTCTGTCCCTTGAAGCTGCTCCGTACCGCGTCCTCTCTTACGCCGCCGCACTGTCGCGGCTGCGTCTGGTAGAACACCTTCGACACGACGAGCTCGCCGTCCTTCTCCTCGTCGTCGGCGCCGAGGTGGTACTGGTGCGTGACCCAGTTGGTTTTCTCCGGCTTCTTTTGCTTGCCGTAGCTGGTGTAGAGGACCAAGATCTTCTTGTACCCTAGGAGGTTCCCCTCGGGGCCGAACACGGGCCGTGTCTTTCCTGTCTTGTGCCACCGCGTCTCGCCGCATTGCGGGTCGGCGGTGTGCACCTTCCGCCGCTTCCGCGTGCCGGTCGTGTACGCACGCGACGGCCGGTGGAAGAAGTGCCGGATTAAGCCGTCCCTGCTGACTCCTGAAGCATAGGAAATGCAATAGAGGGGGTGTTGGAAGCGTGATTTACTTTAATACCACTTGTATAATTCAAGATTTAAAATAAAACAAAGAGGAGTTATCTATATATATGTTAGCCATATACGTTTGAAATATATTGTTGTATATCATTTGATTAATTTTGTAAATTAATTTATTCTAGGGGCCTCTCATCTCTAACAATATAATGACAGTGCTTTATATTTTATTAAAACTTGATTTCAAATTCAAAAAATAAAGTGGAATTAGGGTGTTTTGGAGACTAACTCCAATTCCACATGGGTTCTCTTTGCATCTGGCCAAATCGAATGGGGTGCATCCTTAATCGGGCTCGATTCGATAGTCATTATTATTATTTTTAAATTACACTTTGATTTAATCTCGATTTTAATTTGAAAAGTTTATTGGAGATATTTTTTACTCATATTAGAATAATTAATAGTAAATTGATTTGGCCTAGACTTGCACAAATTGAACCAGTGACATGAGGAGGACATCATAAATATTTAATTATTATTTTTAATTTTATTATATAATATTAAAGTATGCATATTTTATTATTCTACTATCATAATTAATTATAAAATATTAATTTTTTAGATAAAATTAAGTGTAGTACAAGTTTTTAGGTTTTATTTTCTATAAAACTAATATGTACTAATAGAAAATAAAATCAGCCAAATTAATTTTAAGCTGTTGGATTTGATATAAATTGATAAAACAATATCCAGCTGGATTGATTAAAATATCTTTCACTACAACAAAAACGGTCTATAGCGACACTTTTAAATGTAGATACATGTCAAAAAAGTGCTGCTAGCTAAAATTACCGACACTTTTAAAAAGTGTTGCTATATGTGGGGTCGCTAGGTATATAGTGACAGTTAAAGAGTGTCGCTATAACCTAAAAGAGTGTTGCTAATTTACCAAAACTTATTTAAGCATTTAGCAACTGTCGAAATTCTATCTCGTTGGCTGCGGTGGCGGAGAAGGACGACAGGAAAGGCTCTTCGTCTAGAATTTCAGTAGATTGAGTGAAGAGAGAAGAAAAGATGATAATTGATTTTTTTTCTTTTCTTTTCTGTTTGTAATCGGGCCAAATGGACTGGGTGTGGTGGGTTGAGTAGAGTAATATTTTATTTTTGGTTGGATTGGGCTTTATTTTTAGGCATTAGTAAATGTTTTTTTAAATTTTAGCATAAATAGGACACTTACTCAAAAGTGTTCCAAATATGTATCCCTACAACCTAATTCTGTTGTAGTGTTTCTGCATAAAAAATTTAATAATACGAACCCTACACTATAGTCTTTCATCAAATAGGTCCAATAATTTGATATTAGAAAAGCTTAAATTCTCTCATGCGAATACTTTTTCATAATTTCTTAAATTTTGATACTTAAAGGTGTGCTTAAAAGAATTTAAATGAGCTTAAAGATATACTATCTTAATATGTAGCCATTAAAATTAACGAAAAATTCTAAAAGAAGGGTTTATTTAAGACAGAACTAAAGTGTAAGATTAATACCATTTAAATTTTTTATGCACGAAACTATTTGAGGCACTGATTAATTAAAATACAAGTTTTATGATTAAGCCTTAATTTTAATATTAATCGATACATGTAATTAATTAGGTTCCTATTTATTAATTGAATTTGATCAAACTTTAATTTGAGCAAATTTAGGAACTGTTTCGATTCACATCACAGTATCACACGAGCACAAATCTTCAAGCTAGAGGCTTGCACACGTGATTAATTGCATCATGCATGCATAAACGTCAAACGTGGAGTACACGAGATGAACGGCGAATAATTAATTAAGCATGTACTGGTTAGCTTAAGGAGCCACGCAAAATCACCAAGAGGAAAAAAAAAAAAGAAGAAAATATTTTTCTTTATTATCTTTGACTAAATTACATAAAATTTTCTTATAAATACTCGTCTTTTTATTTTTTCTATCTGATCTATATTTTGTCTTCTTAAAACTTTAGAAATAGTGTTAGAAAGGTATGACATTAAGGGAGAGGATAAAATAATCAAATTACTTTTACTTTTTCTATATAAAAAAAAATTTATTATATTTTTATTATTTTAAAGGATATTTTCAGTATAAATTATAAGAGATGGATGGAAAGGGGCTAACTGCAATAACTTGAAATTTTAAGGAGGTAAAATATAAGTTTTTAAAAATTTTAAAAAAAAGTGAAAAATCAAATATTTATAAGAAAATTTTCTATAATTTACCTTTTTTCCCCCTTTTTTTTTTGATAACACGGGTAGGTATATGAATGTCACTACAAAAATATTATTTTTTGAGAGTTTAAACTTTTAAAACCTGTTTCGCACATCATATTTTTTAAAATGTCCAAACATGAGGTCAGAATTTAAAATTTATGTCAATTTTATCATAGAAGTTTGATGAGGCATGGATTAAAATTTCTACGAAAATTTATAATACCTTAGAATGTGGGATTTGAAAACCCACATCCTTTCAAAATTCTTTTTTTTAAAAAATAATTTTAAAAAACAAAATATTATTTTGCAAAATTTATATTTTATCTCAAAATTTAAATTGAGTACGAGAGAGAAATAAAGATATGAATTTTCTAAATTTAGAGTTACTTAAATAGATTGTAAATATTTAAATATTCATGGTTTTCATTTAATTAATTTGATTTAAAATGATATGCAAAATATTCTTTATAAAAAAAGGGAATTGTGGTGATTTATTGATATAGTTGTAGTTGGATAATTTTTGTACTAAATATAGAAATAATATATTCTTGAGTACCCTAAATATGTACTCTATCATAAAAATAAATTTTGGAAAGATTATATAATTTTAATAATAAAATCTAAATTTCATAAATCAAATCGTCTCTTACAGACAAACGATTATTTCATATAATTTAATAGTACACACAAGTGGGATCGAATTGGGACGGAACTTATCCCGTCCTTTACAATTTAGTTCGTCATTAAATCTTATAATTTAAATCATTAGGGAATTTAATAAAATTTCTTTGACTAAAAGAACTCAATTTCAAAGAAAATTAAAGTAGTTATTAACAAAAAAAAAAGTAAAACTGAGGGGCCATTTCAAAGTATATCTTATCATTAAAGCGTTCTCAATAAATTTTTGCCCAAATATAAAAAAGAATGGTTATGTTAAAGCTCTCGATCGGGCCCAACCAAAAATCTTAAGCTATGATCAGGTCGAATTGAGGATAAGTTTTTATTAAAATTCGGGAATAATAATATTCTTACCGGGGAGCCTCTCGGGGTGAGTGTAGCATATGCCGTCGTCGCCTTCGATCGTCGGGATGTAGTCGTCGATGAGAGGGTGGAGTTTTCGCGACCCGGGCCTCGCCTTAGCCTCCAAGTGCTCCAAAAGCTCCTGGTCGGTCGGGTCGAACTTCACTCCGGCCGGCAGGCCCGCTGCAGTCTGAACTGGTTTTCGGTTCGTGTTATGCTTTGCTCTCTGAATTCCTAATCTATTGCGCACATGTGTATGAACAGAAAAAGCGTATACATGCACTCATAGAAATATATATATATATATATATATATATATATATATATATATATATATATATATATATATATAGCTTTGTATATATATGTATGCATGTATAGCTACTAAAATTCGGAGCGAAAATGCACCCAGCAATGATTCTGAGAAGAGAAATGCTAAGCCTATGCTTCAAATTAATATGTTCACGGCGTATATGATGAATTACGGTTTCGTGATAAAATTTCTTTTTCGTTTTGGGAAAATTGAGAAGAATAAATAAAACACTGCTTTGATATCTTATGAAATTATCAATTGTTCTAACAAATTAAATTGTTACAGCACGGTGCTTTAATAAATAATGTTCAATAGTTGCGCGGTGTCACATATTGTTCGTTTTAATACTTTGAAGATAATTAAATTTTATAGAATGGAGTGTGTGGGTGTATAGATACACAGCGGAGTGTTTGCTTATTTGACAAAGCAAAACTCAAGAACTCAATTTTTTTGCTCCTTTAATTTTCTTTTATTCTTTCTTTTTTTTTGGGGAAAAGATGATACTTTTTGGCATCAGCTGGTTGAATATTGCACTAATCATAGCTAGCCAGAATTAACAAAAATAATAACAAATACTTATCCAATCACACACAGATCAAAAATCTAATTTTCTTTTTTTTTTTTAAAAAAAAACTTAATAACAACACNAGCAACTGGTGACTAAAAGCCATTCAGAAGATTGGAAAAGGCTCACAAGTTGCCACTTTGAAATAGAAGCATGCATCAAGTGGGTACGTATAGCTCATAAAAACAAGCCAAACAAAAAGCTGCAAGAGTAAGAACTAAGAAGATGATAAGAGAGAGAGAGAGAGAGAGAGAGAGAGAGAGAGAGAGAGAGAGAGAGAACACAACCTGCAGGTGATCCTCATATTGGACACGATGACCGCATGATGGGCATGTCTTGATCAAGCTTACACGAATCTCTTTGCTTGTTTGAGCCGTGGAAGAAGCTATATTCTTATCCACCATGTCATCTATCTTCTATATCCACTTGCACCATGCATGTCACATATATCTCCTTCATACACAACCCTCTCTCTCTCTCTCTCTCTCTCTCTCTAGCTCTTATATATTCTTTCCTCTTCTATAGCACAAGCAAAAGATAATAAGGCCAACAATGATCATAGCCCAAGAAAAGAGCATAGCAAAGAAGAGGGAGAACAAAGCAAAGGAATTAAAGAATAATAAAGGAAAAGAAGAAAGAAGCTTCTCTATGTTAAAGCTATGAACCCCCCTCTCTCTCTCTCTCCTCTCTCTCCCTCTCTCTCTCTCTCTCTTAGTTCTCCTTGGGCTTTTAGAAGGAAAAGAATTGTTCCCAGCTTTTGCTTACCATTCCCTAGCCAGTAAGTTTAATTAGATGTAGGAAAAAGGGCATGGGAACAGGAACCCATAACACAACCTAGGTATATACAAAAAGAGAAGAGAAAAAGAGAGTAGAGACACAATATGTATATATACAAGGTTATATAGATACAGATACATGTATAAAGTGTGGAGAAAGATACATAAATTGCCAAATAGTGCTCGGTTGCTTGATCCTCAAGTTTGGTTAGCTTGTGTACGTATACGTATAGTGCTAGGCTACTAACTAATCAAAGGTACGTTCAAAGAGAAAATTAATTATGAGGAGGAATCATATATATATATATATATATAAGGATACTATATTTTTAGCACGAAAGCCATTGTACTCTTTTTAAGTTTGTTCTATTCATACCACTAACAAGAATAGTTTTTTCAATTTAAAATCAAAATTATTAATCTATATCTAGATAGTTAATAGAACTTCTATTAAAAATTTATTATATTCTGATTCTTTTACACTATTAAACCAACAAATATTTCATAGCAGTAGTTAAAAAATTATCAATTTCGAGATCTTTTAATCATAATTAAGTTAAATGGTATTGAAAAATTATAAAACTTAGTTTCTAAAATGTTTAAATATTTTAAATCATTTTAATGGCATGAATCGTCGATTCAAAAACTTTATAATAAAAAATAATTTATAAATAAAAAAATAAACGTACTTATAAGAATACAATATTCCTACTGTATATAAGCGATTTTTTTTTTTTTTTGAGAGATAGATAGCAGGCTACCCGTTTCGTTTATTTCATTTAGAAATAAACTTAGCTGAAAATGTGAATCAACTAGAATTCGAACTTAGGTTTCGGATACCAACCACCAAATCTTTTACCACTTGCTATAGTTACGGTCGGTTACTCGATATAAAAGTTAATGCATGATAAGTAGAAACAACAAAGGGGATGGAGCAAATGGGTTGAGTAGGGGAGGGGCAACCTGATTCGTAAGAGACGTTCTACCACCCCGAGAGAGATGGTTGGCTAAGAGAGAGAGAGAGAGAGAGAGAGAGAGAGAGAGAGAGAGCCTTTAATTCAGATACAAGGTCATCTTAGAGTGTCTTGGAAGACACACCCAACAAGATAATTCCAACCAATCGCATTTGTCTGTCATCACATGCACGGAAATTATTTATTTTCTTCTCAATAATATCTTTTTCCTCCTGTATTCTTGGTAGGGGTGTACACAGTTTGGTCCCAAATCGAACGTCAAAACGAGCCAAATCAAATAAGACTATTTTGGCTTGGTTATATGGCGGTTTTCAATCTGGTTCGATTTCTCAGTTTTGCACGGTACGGTTTGAAGATATTTCTTAATCGAACCGATTTCTCCTTGTAATTGGTAGGAGTGTACACGGTTTGGTCCCAAATCGAACAACAAAACGAGCCAAATCAAATAAGACTATTTTGGTTCAGTTATATGGTGGTTTTCAATCTGGTACGATTTCTCAGTTTCTGCACGGTCTGAAGATATTATGTACACGGTCTGGTCCAAAACCGAAAACCTAACCGAACCAAACTAAATAAGACTATTTGTTTCGGTTTATATGATTTTTGGTTTTGATCGATTTTTAAATTGACTAAAATTCGAGTTTAGATTTGGTTCGGTTTGAACACATTTCTTAACGAGCCGAACCGAAAACGGATGGTAATATTTTTTACACATTTCATCTAAACTATTTACTAAAATTTTATATTTATGATCAAATTTTGATCATATATCCAGACATTTTTTAAAAATTTTATATTTATAATTAAATTTTTTATGTGTGATTTCATAATAATTTAATTTTCAATCTTATATTATAAATTAATTCATAAGAAAAATAAAAAAATCTAAAAATTAACTACAAAATCGAAGCAAATCGAGTTAATTCAGTTTGTTTTGATATGTTCGGAGTATAAATTAGTTCGGTTCGGTTGTAAATTTTTTCAAACTGAAAAATTGTGTTCTGTTTGAGATTTGCCTAAAAATCGAACCAAATCAAACCAATTACACTCCTGATAATTAAATGGCGGAACAAGATATCTAATATATAGAAATTGTTTTATACAAAATAGAAATGATTGAGCTTAATTTTGGTTCCTTCGAATATTTTGATATTTATAATTTAATAAGACAACAAATTTTACTACAAGGCCATTATTATCACAATTGTTTAAAAAAATTTGAAGGCTGAATGTAATATCCATTCTAAACATTTGCTCTTTGTAATATCCATTCTAACATTTAATAAACTTCAACTATTGAATATATATGCTCTTTGAGTAGATTGAAAAGATTCACCAAATAAGATATTAATGCATCCAAGTAGAACCTTTATATATATATTTTTTCTAAAATAGGTATTGTTTTACTTGTAGAATAAAATTTTATATATATATATATATATAATAGTATATATATATATATATATATATATATATTATATATTATATATATAGAGTTGAGTTGGAATGCTATCGGTAGCAAACGGCCGCTCGTTGCACCCATTTGTTTTCGATGATGGAGTTCAAATCGACGATCGGTACCGTTGAACATGATTTATATCACTTGAAGTATTTAGAAATCAAATTTCAAATATTTCGACTTCATTGACCTAATGATCAATGGTTTCAAAATTGTAATTAATGGTCGATATGAGGCGTTTTCTCGTTTAACGGTGTAAAGTTATCCAAATCAACTGAATTTTTGTTAGAAATTCTTTAACTATTAGAAAAGATCTAACTACTCGATCTTTGATACAAAATTCTATCATCACTTTTAAAGGATATCATTTTCAGCTGTTCATTTTTACGCCCACTTGATGAACAAGGAACAATATCGAAAGCAATGAAATTTGATTTCTAGATACTTCAAGTGGTATAAATCATTTTCAACGGTCCGATCGTCGATTTGGAGCTCCATCATAAAAAACAAATGGTGGCATGGAGCCGTTTGCTACCGATAGTATTCAGACTCAACTCTCTTCATCTCTCTTCTCATCTCTCCCGTCCATAGATCTCTCTCTCTCCTCTCGTCTCTCTCTCTCTATACTATATATATAAATATATATATATATATATATATATATATATATGAGTCCAGCTATGTGCTTGTAAAAGCACAAGAACTTGGTGCTTGTAAGTTTTTTACCGTTAGATCTATTCTCCGGATCATTTTCAACCATTAGATTATACGATTCAACCAACACCCACTCAAACCCTAGGGGGCCAAATCATTCTAACCGTATATTTCTTAATCAATGGCTAAAAATCTACAAGCATCCTAACCGTATATCTCTTAATCCAATGGCTAAAAATCCTACAAGCACCAATAACTGGTAGCTTTTTAAAGGATATGGAGCTCAATTCATATACATATATATATATATATATATATATAGAACTAGGCTACTATGCTATTAATAGCACCAAGTCATCAGTGCTACTAAGTTTTTGGCCATTGGATTAAAAGATGTACGGTTAGGATGATGTGGGGGCCCTAGGGTTGAGTGGGTGGTTGGTTCAATAGTATGATTTAACGGGTGAAAGGGTAGATCTAACGATGGAAAACTTGGTAGGACCAAGTGCTTCGTGCTATTAATAGCATAATAGCCGGACTCTATATATATATATATATATATATATATATATATATATATATATATATATGGAGAGAGAGAAAGATAGAGTTGAATCATTTATAAATTTTATTATTGATTTAAGGGCTAAAATGTTGATAATAAATATTTTTATTTACTATTAATAATATTTCAGATGAATTATATATATATAAGAGAGAGATAGCTTTATTTATCAATAATATTCTAGATGAATTTTATATATACTTTTGATAGTAAAGAAATAGTATCTACTATCTATTTTTAGGATTTTGGATATCTAAAATTTAATGGTGGTAGGTGGAATAGTATTAATTCAAGAGCTATGTAAACATTACCTGAAATATTATTGATAATAAATAAATAGTGTTTGCTATCAATTTTTCACCCTTTGGATTAGTACTATTCCATCTACTATTACTAAATTCTAAGCATCCAAGGACTTAAATAGTCGATAATAAATAGTATTTTTTTGCTATCAAAAGTATTCCAACTTCATTATTATCTATATATATATAGAGTCCGGCTGGGATACTATCGATATATAGCACCAAGGGTTTGGTGTTATCGAATTTTCCACCGTTAGATTTAATCTTTTGATTATTTTTACCCGTTAGATTATACTATTCAACCAACCATCCATTCAACCCTAGAGGCCCACTTCACCCTAACCTCACATTTCTCAATCCAAGGGTTATAAAACTAATAGCACCAATAGCTTGGTGTTTTGATAGTATTCCAGTCTAGTTCTATTTATATATAACAAAATATTTTCGGCAATGTAGCTTCGTTGTTGATCAATACTATTAAACATATATAATTTAAAGCATTCAAACAATCTGACAATAAAATTTTAAAATTATTTGCAATTATTCATCTATCTAGTGATCGCAAAGTTTTAAAATTGATAGTTTTCAATGGCCGACTAGAGTTAATTATTAGTTTAGAGCAAACTAAATTTGAATTTTTAACATAATATTATACTTATTATTTACATCAAGATTATAAATTCTGATATTGAATTCAAAATTAAGTTTTATTTTTTATTTTAGAATTTTTTTTTTTATTACGACTGTTTATTTTGTTGATACTTGAGTAAATAATTAATATTAAAAAAATCATGAAACTTATTTACTAAAGTATTTCAAATATTCTATATTATATTTAACGGTGTTGATCAGAAAGTCGATACCCGACCATTGAAAATGACATTGATTGCAGAAAAAAGATTTATGCTATCTAGAGCACAGTAGCATATAATCTATGTACGGGGAAAAGGTGACTAAAAAGGATTTATACTATATATCAATAGAACTCTCCTTTGAAATTTGGGTGATTGCAAAGAAGAAGTCAACAGAAAATACTTTATCCGTGACAACACACCACCTACGGTGATGTGATCATGTGAATCCCTTTGAGATTGTGGGCGTCAAAGAAGCCAACCTTCTCATTTAATGGTGAGAATGGTGAAATTATTCTCCTCTTCTGATCCTAGCTATTTATCTCAACTCCTATAACCTACCTTTTTTTAGCATTTTAGGTTGGAGAAATGCTACATGTACACTTCAAAAAACAAGTATGTACATTCGACACCTTATTATTTAGTGGGTTTTGAAACTTTTAAAATTTTTAATATTTTGTTTAAAAAAATTTACGAGACAAAAATCAATTTTTGGCCCTTAAATTAATAAGGGGGTGTAAGATCATGTACACCTTTTGTTTTTTTTTGTTTTTTTTTTTTTTTGAGAATAAGGTAGCACGCTACCCGCTTCATTCATTCAGGATATGTACATATTTTGTTGGAGTGTATATATAGGTGGTAGACCTCTTTAGATTTTTAACACAGCAACCATACATTTAACTAACATACAAAATACTTTAAAACATCAAAAAAGAAGTTGCGAATCGAAGCCTTTATTATATATAGAAAGCAAAATTATATACGTTTTAATGAATTAAGGGAAAAAAAAAAAACTTATTGCACCTTTTCTAGTAGCCCTATTGAGTCTAATTTGATAATAGGTACTATTTCTATATTTTCAAAGGTCAAAAAAATTTAAAACTGGTTTTAATCTCTTCTCATTTTATATTAAAACTTATGATGGCAAGTATAAAAGTAGTGTTTTCAGCCCCTATTTTAGCAATCAAAATAAGGGTTTAGGGTTTATATATATATATATATATACCTCTGCTGATATTGTTTTTCCTCGAGGCCCTCGCTGCCTCACCTTTGTAGCCAAATTCATCTATTCAATGAATGAAGCAGGTAGCGTGCTACCTATTCTCAAAAAAAAAAAAAGTTTTAACTGTTGTTCTTACTTCTTTTATTGCATTCTAATCAAGATTTATTTATTAATTTTTTCTACTTATAGCACAAAAAAAAAGAAGATAATATTAAATTTTTAAATTGCTAGGGTGAACATGTGCTTTGGCTTGTCAACTAAGCCAACCGCAGGATACAGCATGTTAGCCCCACAAGACATGGCTTGTTGAGTTTGTGATCTTGAGAGGAGAGGATCAAATGTTTACTCCATTGTACATCTCCAATTTCATTAGGATAAAATACGCGCGCCACGTGTCGTATTATCGATTTCAATATGAAGATAAGGACACGCGCTGAGCGACGAACCATTTTAGAGATTAGTTGGTGTTATGCACCTGATAGGGATTAATTAGCGGGGCGACTGATAATTTGGTGGAGACAAGGAGGCTTCTAGGTGAGAAGAAGCGTGCTAGCTTGAGAGGGACCATTCTAACCTTTGTATTTCAGATACACATTCCTTGGTTAGGAAAATGGGAAATAGGGGGTGTTTTATATGAAAAATTATTTTTTAAATAAAAATAATATATAGCAAATAATTTTTTTTCATATGTTTATTTTTCGAATAAAATATTTAAGGAATAGAAACACGACATCCTGTGAAATCTGAAAAAAAAAAAGAAGGAAAAATCTAAAAGCCAAACATACCAAAAACATTTTTTCAGCCAAATGCCCTTTAAATCTCTCTCTCTAGTCTCCCCTTCAAAACTTTTATTTCTCATCAATCGTCGCTAGTGGAAGAAGTAAAAGATTTGATGATTGATACCCGAGGCCTCAAGTTTGAAGCATAGGAGTTTCACATATTCAACTAAATTCATTTTTTTAAAAATGAATAAAACAAGAAGTTAGCTGGAATACTACCAATAACACCAAGTTATTGGTGCTATTAGGTTGTCGGCTTTTGGATTAAAAAATGTACGGTTAGGATGATATGAGTCCCTTAATGTTGAATGAGTTATTGGTTGAATAGTAAATCTAGTGGATGAAAATAATCAAAGAGTTAAATCTAACGATGGAAAATATTAAACTTGGTAGCACAAAGTTTTTGGTGCTATCGATAGTATCCCAGCCGGACTCATAAAATAAATAGCAAGTTTTCTTTCCTTGTCTAAAGGGAAAAAAAAAAAGAAGCATTTATTTCACATGTGTTGTATTGTTGGCATGTTTCTTCTCTTTGTGGTGGGGAAAATAACATCCATGTCTTTAATAAAACAAATGTTGCGGGCCCAAAAGCTTGTAGAAAATATTCATTCATGCATAAGTAATGTCCCTTAATTGGGGGTTTATTTTAGCTTAATTTGTCACATGCAGAAGCAAGAGTGAAGCCTACTAGCTAGGTAGGTTACATGGTGTTTTCTCTAAATAATGGCTCTTCATTTCATAGTTTGTAACATATTGGAATTTATTAGCATTTTCTCTTCAAATTATTGCCACATAATTCAAGTTGAAAAGTTATAAAAAAATATCTATGAAATTATAAAATCATCATAACTTTTTATTTAGTTAAGCATGTTACGTAGGTTTTATCATTTTTATACTTAATAAGAGTCATCGGTAATTCATTTTAGTAAAAATATATCAGGCTCAACACCCTCCCAATCTAAAAGACATAATTAGTTAGTAATTTATTATTTCAAATAGCTAGAAAATATATGATATCTTTGTAGTACTAATCAGTGAAATCGACAACTCCTAAGAAAAAATTGATTATATCACACTACGTACGGTTAGAAAAATTACTATTTCACTGAAATTTTCAGTATGATATATTTTTACTTGAAGAATATTTTTGGTCGTTGTGTTAGAATTTAAGTTTGGATTGGACTATGATGCACAGTAACAGATTTGAATGTGCTTAGGATCCGTTCATGGATACAGATTATCCGAAATTTTATCGGAACGTGGCGGTTTATCCAATGCTAAATGGATACAGTTTCGGATAATGATATATAAATAACGAAAATCGAACAAATTTGAATTCGGGTATGAATTTTATCTCTACCCGACCAGAGCTGAAACCCGATCTGAACATGAATTGATTTTATATTATATAATGTATATGAATGTTTGGTATTGTATTTAAACTTATATTTTAAAACTTTAGATTTTACTATAATATGTTCAAAATATAGTTGGGAGATAATCATTTTGGGTTGGATTAGGATTTCGATTGGGCTCGGATCTGCATATTAATTTTAAAATCTGTCGGATTCGATTTCGGATTTGAATCAGATTCTGGGTTCGGGTTCAGATTTTAAAAAACCTGACCCGAATCCGAACCATAACATGCTGTGAAATGTGATAGAATTTTTTAATATAGTTCCAAGCTATATAGAATTAAAGAAATTATTTTTAGTACTTTTTACAACATTCAATCAAACAAAATACAAATAGTTATAATTTCTCCCTCCAATGGATTGCCTACAGCTTTTACTTTCGAAAATTAAAAAAAAAAAAAACTCTAGCCATTGTAGGCCCAAACTAAACCACCATGGCCCTGTTCCCCACAACTTGGGCTAACCTGGCCCAGGTACAGGCCTGAACCCAAACCCGGCTAATTAATTGAAATTTTAGAATATTCTAACATATAATCTATCTATTAACCTATATGAATCCCCAATATTTGTTGCCATGTGGCAAATTCTCTTTCACCCTCAGTAGTATGTGACCCTTTTTCTTCTCTTCACCAAATTTTCAATATGCATTTTAATAGTCCCACTAACTAAACTTTCAATTAGTATATCCTACTACTATTTACAATTCCATCGTTTCTATCTACAATTATTAATCATGACCCTTTCCCTTTCCTCCACTAGACTTTCAATTAATACAAACGGTCTCACTACCAAACTTTCAATTAGTATATTTAAATTGTTCCACTACCTTCTACAATTCTAACCTCTCTATCTTCAATTATTCATCATAGCACTTTTTCTTCCTTCGCCGGACTTTCAATTCTTTATCTCTAATCTATTCATCAATTCTTTATCTCCAATTATTCGTCATCGCTGTCACTATCATCATCGTCGGAGAAGCCATCGTCGGGCTCCAATAGTGAAAGCCCTTTGGCGGATGTACCAAATGAGATACAAAAAGAATATTTAATTTTTTTATTATTAATTATTACTATAATTTATACTCGCTGCAAAGTGCGGGCCCCTTCACTAGTGTGTATTATATTCATCGGAAAATGTATGTAACTAAAGTGTAGAGTTACTATTCTATCGGAAGTATAGATAATTTGATACTTCTGATTTTTTGACCCTTATATCTAGAATTGTACAGTTGGGATGATTGCGGTCCGCTTAGGGTTGAGTAGTACCCCTAGAGTTGAGTGGTTCCCATAGGATAATAATATTAGTCTAAAGATTAGAAATAATTAAAGGGCTGATCTAAGGACCAAAAAATCGAAAGCATCATATCCTCTATACTTCCGATAGCATAGTAACTCTACTCGTAACTAAATATCCTGTTAATTAGTAATGATAGCTATTGTAATGAGCCTTTTGGCAGGGCTTGTGCCAGACTTGGGCATGTCTAAATAGGTCCAAAAACTTTTCTCAGTCTAAAATTTTAAATTCAGCTCAAACACAAAATTATAATTCGGATATCCAAAGCTCAGCCCATATATGGCCCATCGGATCAGGCGTTGTTTAGGTCCGGGCTCAGTTCCACCCCAACTTGTACCAGACTCTAGAACTAGAGTTTAAGAAATGCTCCCATTTATACTGAAATTGCGTTAGACTGTGTTTGATATTGCGGACAGAAAGTATTACGTGTTGTAAGTATGATAAGTTATTAATCTGTTTTTTCTCTATGTGATAGTATTAATTTGTTTGTTTCCTATGTGATAATATATTATGCAAATTACATTGATTGTGTCTAGATATAACTTTTCTAGTCCTGCTAATGCATTTCACCCCAACTACTTTATGCCCATTGCAGTTTTAGGCTCTTTCATATACTTTCCATCATAAAAATATAAAGAAAAAATCTCTATCCTAGTTGTTGTTGTTGTTGTTGTTACCCGTTTCGTTTATTTCATTTAGAAATAAACTTAGTTAGAAATGTGAATCAATTAGGATTCCAACTTAGGACCTCAGATACCAATCATCAAGTACTTTAACATTTGCGCTAGGAACCGTCGGTTTGTTGTTGTTGTTGTTGTTTTTTTTTTTTTTTTTTTTTTTCTCCTTGGTTGTTGTAGGTTCTAAATGCTAGTAGAGCCAATTGGTATTTACTCCTCTCAAATGGATTCTCCCATTTGAGAAAGAATAAAAACACTACGTAGGTAATTCATTTCAAGCAATATGCTAAATTGGTGGATCACGGTCCATGAGGTCAGGGTTTCAATCCTCGCATGCTTGTGCCCCTCAGCTTCTTAGATTAAATAAATAATATATATACTGAGAGTTCCTGAGATAGCGCAATGGACAAATTTTGAAAAAAAAAAAGAAAAGAAAAAAGAAATGGCTAGATTGTGTAAAAACAAGGATCATATTTATAGTAACATCACACAAACCTAATATGAAGAATAGTGCATTTTGAAACAAGCATTTGAATTTTGAACTTGTAATTTTCCTATCTACTTCTCTAATAAATTAAGTATAAATGTTTGAACTTCTATTTTCGATGATTAAGGAAGTGTGCTAAGACTAAACAACACTTTGAACTGTAGTCTGCAAATTATTTTCATCCAAAAGTATTTTTTCTTTTTTATATCTTATCACATTTTTTTCGCAAAAAATATATAAAAAATTTTGATAAACTTTATAATTTTTGAATAAGGGATTGCAGAGAATACAAACCTTTTTTAGTTGTAAATTTGGTGCTTCTTTTTTGTCAATAAAGTGCTCGGTTGAAAAAGTGCTGTAGAAATGATAGTACGGACTGAAAAGTACAACATCAGATACTTTATTTTGACATATTGTAATAATATAAAGTAAAAGTAAAAGTAAAAGTGAAGCTCTTATAAAAGTTTTAAGCAAGTATTTTACACGTGCTTTTTTGTAAGTACATAATTTTACCTAACAACTTCACTTCAAATATAACTATTTTACACAGATAAATTCATTAATTGTGATATAATCAAAATTAATAAATAATGTCAAATTTCTATAAAATCTGTCCTTAATTATCGACGGAAATTCTAATCCAAATCTCGCCACTCTATTATATGCACGGCGGCAGCTGCAGGCTGCCCAAGATGGCCGCGACCTGCGCCATAGACGGCCGGCACCTCCTGCCATTTCCGACGCACGCCGTTGCCACCTTCGCCATGCGTTCGATTGGCCGCATATCCCTCGGCGCCGCGACCCTCCGGTCCGCGACCTCCCCGACCCTCCCCGCCCGTATCATCGGCACCGCCCACTCCACCACCGCCCCCTCCTCGCCCCTCCTTCCGCTCAACAGCTCCAGCAGCACGACCCCAAATGCGTACACGTCGCTCTCCTTGCACGGCGGCCCCTCCCCGTCGTCATAACTGCGACAACTCAATGTCAGAGCCTTATACATGGTCAGCACATCAGCATTAATAACTAAATTGATCAAGTTATCGGTGCTCATAGATTAGATCATTATATTACCTACTGCGTGCGTTGAAAATATCATAACCTTACATGTGGTCAGCACATTAATATTAATAATTAAACCTAGCAAATTATTAATGTTAAATAATAAAAAATAATTTTGTTTTCTAAAAACTTAAGTTACCACATAACGAAACTTTTATATTTTATATCTAACGCTTTTTCTCACATTTAAAGTCAAAATTTTTTGATTTGTCGACGACGGAATTAGGTGGGACTCAACCTCGAAACCTCATAATCTGGTAATATATTAAATTATATAAAATAAATATTTTCTCTAGAAGCTTGAAATTTAAACTACGGTAAATTTATATTTTTATATTTACAGTTAGTACCGTCAGACTGAATCATTAGTGCTGAACTTGCAAGTTATTTTTATATCCAAACTTTATATATGATGGATACGTTAGTATTAATAACTGAATTTGCAAGTTATTAGTGCTGGTTGACTGGATCGTTGCGGTACCCGCTGCGATTATTGGTTTGCAATGGAAATGGCAGTGCGTAGTCGGAAACCCTGGCGCAGAAGTTCGCGTCGAGCATGATGTTGGCAGGCTTGATCCCGCCATGCACGATGCCGAGCGCGGTGGCGCCGTGCAGATGGGCGATGCCACGGGCGGCGCCCGCGGCGATGCGGATGCGGAGCTGCCAGCGGAGCAGGCCGGCGAAAGGCGTGCCGTCGGGCGAGCTGCCGTGCAGGCAGATGTCGAGGGTCTTGACGCCGGCGACGTACTCGGTGAGGATGATCCGCTCGCCGGGGGCTTCGGAGTAGCCGAGCACTGGGACGACGTTCGGGTGGCGGCCCGCGAAGGAGAGCGACTTCACCGCCGAGCCGAAGGCGACGCCCGGGTTGAGCAGAACCACGTCCGGGTGGACGCGCTTCGCGGCGAAGACGTCCCCCGACGCCGACACGGCCTTGTAGACCGTGGCGTGCGGGCCGTCGTGGATGACGTGTGACCGGTGGAAGCCGGCCGTGGCCGACTCGATGTCGCGCAGCGGCCGGGGCTGGGCCGCATGCAGCATCGCCGTCACGCTGCTCTCGTCGTCGTTGCCATCGCCGCCGCCGCTAGTGTTGCCGGAATTCTCTTTGTCGGCGCGCCGCATTCGTCGGCAGAGGAGGAGCAGGGCGGTGGCGAGGGCGACGAGCGATAAGGCGATGGCCGCGACGAGAGCGTCGCCGGCGACGGATGCGGAGTGGCGGCCGCGGCTGCTGCTGCTCATGGTGAGGGGGTTTTGATTGCTTGTTGCTTTGTTATGTCTCGGGTAATTGCCATTAATGGTGAGAGGAGAGAGAGAGTGAAGAGGGTGTATACATAGGAGGAGATGGTGGGTGTGGAGAGGAAGAATATGGGGGTGAGAGTCTGTTGAAGGAAAGGTGGGGGATGTGTGTATGTTTTGGTGAGGGGGTTGGGCTTCTCAGTTCCAACCATGTGTAGTTTTAGTTTTTGGGTTTTGGCTCTTAGTACAAGTATATAAGACAAACTGTTTTCGAAGGAATATCTAACACACTAATAATAGAGTGCGCATTTTGTATTGTTCTGTGCACAAAACTTTTTTACGCACAAAACAATTTCAACACCAATCTGCAGCCCAATAAGATTCACTATGAATGAGCGACAGAATTATTCCGTGCATGAAAATTTTCTAGGCGCACAATTGTATTAATTGTACATCCCAAAATTAGGAGTATAAAATAGGTCAAATTCTTGGGTTAAATTCAAATCAACTTGCGACTTTTTGAATGGCCAAAATTAAACTTTTATCATGTGTGAAAGAACTAGTTATTTTAAAACATTTAAACTATTAGAAAACAAATTTAGATTAGCGGCCCCAGCTTGTTTAATACGTCCAAAATGTGGACTTGAATTAAATTTTAGACTTTGAATTAAATGGAATCAGCTAGAAAAAATTTAGAATCTCATGAAAAACACAGAGTCCATTGCTTTGATATTTATCTTTAAAATCTTAAATTGTGGAAAATTAGTACTTCTGTAAATTTGCATTTAATACAACACAATCACAATAGGAAATTGTCAAATGGGGTAACTCAAACTAGATTACATATCATTAATTGCCCCCAATTAAGGGGGAGGTATAAGTATGATTGTTTTGTTTCTATCTTTATTTCCATTAGTGCACCAACTCACTTGCCAAAGCCTTCATTATTGAAGGCTGTTTGGGAATATCTTGGGCTGTTTAGGAACATATGTATGTAACCACTCTACATACATAAGGTTCTCAATTATAAGTTATGATAGTTCCAAAATTATAATTAACCAAATCAATTATCACAATATTCATTACCAAATGATCTTAAACTAATATAGTTGACTGACTGGTGTTTTTTTTTTCTCTGAAAATTAAAGAAGATACTATTTTGAGACAGAGTAAATGGCGTTACACTAGGGGTGTTTGGTTGCATATAGTTTTAACTGCGCGACAGTTGTAAGGTATGCAAACACAAATTCGATATTTGGTTTTAATATATTTAACTCCAACTACTGCAGTAGAAATTACAGGAGGAGGTCCACCTGCAGCAGTTAGAATTACGTCCAAATTAGTCGCAATTCCAACTGTAGCAATTGGAGAGAATAGTTTTAAATAAAAAGAAAGCTTATTTTCTTAATTTTTTTTAAATAAAAAATAAATTTTTTTACATTGGAGGTAATCTCACCATCATATATATAAATAATAAAGTTTTAAAAATCATTTCTTAACTGTATACGAGCAAACAAATTATTTATAATTGCAGCACTTTCTACTATATCCAACTAAATAAGATGCATGTAGTTGCAACTGTTGTATTTCCAACTGTATAGATCTCTGACTACACTACATTTATAATTACATCTAACCAAAGGGCCTCTCAGATTGACCACAGTTCCAACTGTAGCAGTTAGAGAGAGTAATTTTAAGCAACAGGTAAGCTTACTTTCTAATTGTTTTTTAAACAAAAAATATATTTCTTTTATATTGGAGATAATTTCACCATCATATATATAAAATAATAAACTTTTAAAAATTATTTCTCAACTGCATACAACCAAA
Organism: Ananas comosus; assembly: GCF_001540865.1. Taxonomy (NCBI): domain Eukaryota; kingdom Viridiplantae; phylum Streptophyta; class Magnoliopsida; order Poales; family Bromeliaceae; genus Ananas; species Ananas comosus. The sequence goes on along the minus strand of NC_033631.1, from coordinate 8,865,884 downwards.
CAAATTATTTGTAGTTGCAGCGATTTCTACTACATCCAACCAAACAAAATGTATATAGTTGTAATTACTATATTTTCAACTGCTCGTATCTCCAATTATATTATATTTATAATTACATCTAACCAAACGGTCTCTTAGTGCATTAATTTGGAGCCATAGATTAGGAGATTCAATATTGCAAATTAAAGTTTTGGGGTATAGCTAGGGGTGTAATGTGGGCCATGCCGGGCCGGCACGACCCACAGTAATCGGGTCGAAACGGGCCATGGGGCGGCCCGGTTTGGCCCGTCGTCAAATCCGGACCGGGACATGCCGAGCCAGAGCTAACCAGCTCCCGGCCTAGCACGGCCCTGCTGCCCGAAAGTCACCGGCCAGGCAGTCCTCCGAGCCGGCCCTTTAATTTTTTAAAAATATATAAAATTTAAAAAAAATAATAATAAATTATTTTCATTTAATTTAGTATTTTGATTAAAAAATTTAAAATTTAGAAAAATAACTATAAAATAATAAATTTTTAAATTTTTTAAAAATATATATAAATTATTATTATTATTATTATTATTTAAAAAAAAAAATTTTGGTCTGATGGACTAAAATTCTTTGGTACATTGGACCAAGAAGCATCGCTCCCAAGGTCTGCCACTACAGACCTTGGGAGGAGGGCTCTTGAGGAAAAGGGCCAAGCCCTTCTCCCCAACAGCTAGGACCCAGATTCGGGCCATGCTGACCCGGCTGGCACAGCCGAAACCAGACCAATATTTTTTTTGGTTCGATTCAATTTTCTACATACTTGATTTGGTTTTGTTTTCGGTTTTCTCAAAGTGAATTAGATAGCTTGAATTTTAATATTTGTTGTAACCTAACCGAACCAAACCTGCCCATAATAAATTAGGGAAAGGATAACTATTCTTATCAAACAATTTCTACAACAATTAATAAAATTAAAAATTTAGTAATTGGATTTTGTTTTTTGCCTTGAGAATTACAACAAACACCTTGTAACACTTCTAAAATTTAAAATAATTCTATACATAATGTATAATTTGACTAAATCTCTAAATTCGGCTGTAATACTTTGAGTGTCCTGGAGCTAGTTTAAAGAGTTAATGTTAAGGGTAGAACAGTTTTAGAATAGATGACTCTCCTAGAAAACGGGCTTTACAGTTGGTATTGAAGCCACTTACTAATAGATAGTGTGAGATGGGTCTCGAATGACTAGGGGTGGAAACGAGCCGAGCTCGAGCGAGCTTATGTCAGCTCAAATTTGGCTTGAAATTAATTTCGAGCCTAAATCTAGGCTCAAGCTCGGCTTGAAATTAATTCGAGCCGAGCTCGAGCGAGCCTAATTTCGAGTCGAGCCGAGCTCGAGCTCTAAACGAGCCTATTGAAATTCTCGACATTATATAATTAATAGTTTAATTTTTATATAACATTACCTATAATTTGATGCAATATGTTCAATAATTCAAAATACAAAATAATTGCAAGAAATCTGAGCTAGGGTGACTGCCTGACTGGGTGAGGGTCTGAGGGAGAACGAGAGAGAGAGAGAGAGAGAGGGGAAAAAAATTAGGGATTTGAGAATTTGAATGTTATCATGTTTTAGGGTTATGTGCAACAGTGAAAGTCTGAAAGAGAGAGTGTGTTATGTAAATTTAGAGTTGGGCTCAATTGCACGGTTGTACTTNAAGAGGCTTCCATTGTGAGGTTGAATTGAATGACGTGCTGGTTGTAGTTGATAGCGAACAATTTTCAGTCCTCAGTGATTTTTTTTCAAAGCTTAAATGTATTTCGTGGCGCAAAGTGTTGATCAGCAGCCTTTTCAACCTAACATCATCGGCTGGTTGGTAAGTGGATGTCCTTTTTTTGCCATTTGGTTGAGGCGTTGTTTGGTTCTATTGCTCTTTAATATATATATATATATATATATATATATATATATATATATATATATATATATATATATATTCGAGCTTTTCGAGCCTAATTCGAACGAGCCGAGTAATATTCAAGCTCGGCTTGAAATGAATTTCGAGCCTTTTATTTTGTTCAAGCTCGGCTCATTCAATTTCGAGTCGAGCTCGAGCGAGCCGAATATCGAGCCGAACACGAGTCGAACGCGAGCCGGCTCGCTCGTTTGCAGCCCTACGAATGACATTAGATTTGAATGACAGGCTACGCCATGAATTGAATATAGTAGATTAAGCTAGAGGATAAGACTAGCAAGATGAGTCGTATATTGCCTAACGCTTGAGTGTGCTCGAGCTTGTCAGGACTTAAAAAGAGGAAAAATGTGACACTCTCAGAATTTAAAATAGTTTTATATATTAAATATAATTAGACTAAATATCTAAATCCGACTATAGTATTTTAGACGATACGGTCATACCCAAGAGGTTAAGACGAAAGGTTAAGTATATTAGGGTTAGAGTAATTCTAAGATGGTAAGTATATTAGGGCTAGAGTAGTTTTAGGATGGGTGATCTTTGACGCGTCAGGCACCCCCCGATTGACTCCTTTTAGCCAATTAATACGGCAACGTAAGAAAATTTGTAAAATATTATAGAATTTATTTATTTATAAGTATATTGTTACACATAAATTAGCAACTGATATATTGGTTAAACAAAAAACTATATTCTACTGGGCCAGTCTACTCTAGTAGGCCGACAGGCCCATCGACTAAATAGCTTTTGGACTCTACAAAAATCAACTATGCCGCGGGCCAATTTACACCCTATTCATTTAATAGGTGAGATTTTTTTAACTTATCATATGATGTGACAAGTAAAGAAAAATCTTATCTTTTAGATAAGTAAGATATATGATATACACCATTTTCAGGTGTATGAACAGCATTAGTCTATAAAAAAAAAAATCACATAAGAATCCTAAAATAATTTACGAAGGTTTTTTTGACGATTTCTCATGCGTCATGCCGTATTCATAATACTATGAACAATGGCGCTAGTGAAGTGGTGACATTTTGATTTTTTTCATTGACTGTTCCTAGAATTTGATAGTTCGTATCAAAGATCTGAAGTTCGGAGCCTAGTTGATTCATATCTCTGACTAAGGAAAGCTCCAATGCAGAGATTATTAAATTTTAGAGTCATACGATCTTCATATTGTTAGAGCAATGTGAAATAAATGTTTTTATTGCCAGAAAGTTAGCTCATTGGCTTAAATTGTAGATTTGAATAAACAATAGGAACTTAAAAAAAGCTAAAAGACTATTAGGATTTGAAGTCAGGGCCTCCTGCTCTAGCTATATATTAAAATAAGGGGAAACAATTGTTATTCTCAAAAATTTATATTATTGAAAATATTTTTATATATTTTTTATATTTAACACATATTCCTAATTAAAAACTCGTTACTTCATGAGTAACCTATTACATTTTGTGCTTGTTTCGTTGAAAGTGAAGAAAAAAAACTAATTTTCAACCATAAATGCACAATTTTATTATTTGGTTTTTCGTAATTTCACCTCTGGTCTAAATTTAGATTCTCTGAAATAGTATAATTGATTTCGACCCAACCCACGCCGAAATTAATTATGGAAGAAAGTTAGAAAAATAATACAATATTAATCTATCTCATATATTTAGCTTTACCGTTATTCATTCCTTGCCAAATAAATAAATGAACCGAAAAAGTTTCAGAAGATGAATAATTTTCACCATAAACTCTTTTTCGCCCAAAAATTTATTTCAACCTAAATTTCACCTCTAATGAAACTAACATACCTTATCTTAGGGATAAATGTTAAATTATATGAAACAACCGTGGTTCACCAAAAACTTTAGGAGATTAACTTTTAGAGAAAAACAAATTTTTTCTATAATTTAATATGATATCAAAATAGAAGGTTCTGAATTCGAGTCACGACAGAATTCTAACATAATTGATTTCCTGCTATCAAAAAGTCTTGACCCCTTTTAAATATAAAAATGTCATTCTCTACGGGGTTAAGCCTTTATTAGAGAACCACGACCATTTTATATATATAATTTAAAAGGACGAAGCACTTACAATGCAAATTTAAGCCAAAGCAATGTTTAATGATCTTACTAGTCATCTGCTCCACAAAGTTCCTGCAACTCAGGGAATTTGTTAAAGCCTCTCTTCCTTTTCCTCTCTCATCTAGTCATCTTTCACAAGTACACTCCAAACTAAAGTTTTTAACGGCTTAAAGTCCTTTTTTTTTCTTTTTTTCCTTAGCTTTTGAGATAAAAACAAACAACTTGAAGCTGGTCCTCATCAAAACAGAAAGTGCCCAACTTAATTACTTACAAACATAAAAAATAAATAAATAAATATATATATATATATATGTAGAGAGAGAGAGAAAGAGAGAGAGAGAGAGAGAGAGAGAGAGAGAGAGAGCAACTCAAAAGGTTATATGGTTTGTTTTGAAGTACATCACATTTCCGTTCCAATTACTCATTAACTGCTTCACGGAAACGTTGTGTTACGGCCATACATGAAAAGTAAGCTACCACATGAGAGGGAAGGACACGAAATGGGAAAACTAAAAAAAAAAAAAAGAAAAAAAGAAAAGAAAAAAAGCTATCTGTATGCACGATAATATGTTATTAATTTTATACCTGGTATTTCTGGAGTTCGGTGTTCGGAATATTTTTTCAAGTTTTTTATTAAAATTGTTGATAAGATTAATTAATAAGTAAATCCTAGCCTATGAAGGATTAGGATGTAAATCTTACACCTCTATGCTATAGGTGTATAGATAGTGTTGAATTATAGACTATTTTGAGTCTAACTATCCAATCTTTCAAAATTTTAATTTTATCACCGAGCTCTTCAATTTGTTTGATTTAAATCAGTTACGACATTTTGACTTTAATGCGCAGTTTATTTTTACAACTTTAGTTAATATACTTTGTTTAATGCTCGCAATTATAGATTCATTAAGGTTAACGATTAATTAACATTTTAAAGTCAACGTATCATTACTGGTTTAAGTTAAACAAATTGAAAATATAGAATCATAAAATTAAAAGTTTAAAAGATTAGATATTCGACTAAAAATAGTCCATAGTTTATGTAAGTTCTGTATATTTTTACTGCAGTAAAAGTTTGAGTAAACTTCTTGATAGGGTTTTAAAATTTCGTCTCCTATTAATATATCCGTATTACTGGCGAGTTCTCAAGTTGTCATTTTTGTTTTTTCAGTGACTGGTCTTGGTCTCGGATTTTTTTTCTTTTTAAAGAAATATAGTATGCTATTCGTTTTGTTTATTTCTTTAAAAAATAAATTTAACTAAAAAAAAGTGAATCAATTAGGATTCGAACTTGAGACCCCCAATACCAACCATCAAGCTCTTTGCCACTTACGTTAGGAACGGTTGATCAAATCTTAAATTTTTGGAGTTTGAATGATCATCTGTTCACATTTCTATATGAAAAACTAACATCTACATTAGATAACTATAAGTTATAAATTTAGTAGAAAAAATAATAATAAAAAAACCACCATTATTTAGATCAGTTGGTTGCAATTCTATTATCCGGGTTATATTAATTAGGGAAAACTTCAAATACCCCCATTGTGATTTCACTTTTTTTTACTTTAGTACTCTATGGTTTAAAGTGTATCAAGTTAGTACCATGTGGTTTTGCACTTTTTTATTTTAGTATCCTGTGGTTTAAAGTGTATCAAGTTAGTATCATGTGGTTTCACACTTTATCACTTTAGTATCCTGTGGTTTAAAAACCAGAGGGTACTAACTTGATACAAAAATAAAACTACAGAGTACTAACTTGATATAAATAAAACCACATGGTACTAACTTAATACACTTTAAATCCCAGGGGACTAAAGTGAGAAAAAGTGAAACTACAAGGGGTTTTTTTTAAGTTTTCCCTATTAATTGCCTGCTTACGAAAGCATCAACTGCTTCGGTAAAAGCAAATTTCAGTTTCCTTCGAGCCACACCCTTCATTAAATTAGACATCTTTAGTTAAAATTTTGGCAGAACCAATATTGGTTTAAAAATTGGGATTGAAATTGCATTGTTTGCATGAGAGAAATTTCAACTCCCACTAAAATTTTTAGAAATTTCAAATGCGCGCCTGGTTAAAATACTATACATTTTTGTGATTTATAGTGCAATACTTTATTTCTTATGGTTTTAGTTTTCCATAAAATTAGCAAAATATAATATTTTATAAATTGCAAAGTGAGAAATTATGACACTTGATCATTCTTTACTTTATAGAATACAACACTTTGCTATTTACAAAAAAATTAATTAATTAATTAATTATTTATTTATTAACTAGGGCAAAAAATGTTGTTTTTAAAGTGAAACCTCGTTAAATACAAATGAGAAATATTTACTACTTCCTACTAGGTCTATGCTCAAAAGTTCATTTGCTGTATTTTTGTGAGTAGGATCAGTTTTATATTTTGAAGTCGTTTTCAATGATAAAGTTTCTGAATCAACAATTCCTATTGTTCACTATAATGTAGATCATTTAAATATTTTAAAAATTAAATTTTATAATTCTTTGCCATGATATACCTTACACTTAAAAGGCATCAAAATTGATGATTTAATGGCGGATATAAATTATTTTTTTTGTTTAATTGTGTAGAAAAATCAGAATCAATAGAATTCTTTTGCTAGAAAATTTTATATGCAATTTATATCAAAATCAATAACTCAATTTACAATTGAAAAACACAATACTCTATTTATAGAATATCGTTCTATTATAACAGTTTATTTTATACATGATCAACCGACTTTATTTTAATTTTAAAAAAATTATAAAATATAATATTTAAATATTTTAAATACTCTTAATCATATTTAACAATATTAATTATCAATTTGAAAATCTATCATAAAAAATAATTTAATATATGAGTACAAAATTCTCCATACTCACATATAACAGCTGTAACTTCTCTCTCGCTCTCTCTCTCTCTATATATATATATATATATATATATTCATTTATTGAGAAGCTGATTCAAATTCTAACAAAGAATATGATAGTTCCCTTTATTAAGAAGCTGATTCAAATTCAAACAAAAGTGTTGGATAGAAAATTTCATAAATTTCAAAAGCCTAATTTTGCGGTGGATGCGACACAGCGTGGCCCCTCGAAATAAATTCCCAAACCAAGATAATAAAAAGCCTTTACTATCCGTATAAGCAGTAGCTATCACATCCACATCCATAATATATACGTAGGCCAAATCTATTAAAGTTCCCACGCCAGAAGCGCTTGCAGGTGTGAACGCAGCACGTGCACTGTTCAGCCGCAGCGATTCAAAGCAGGAGCAGCAGCTGCAGAAGCAGAGAAGCACAAATTAGCCCCACATTTCCATTATTAATAAGTACTAGTGGCATGAATCCTTATCCCCGTGATAGCTACTACCACAGCTGATACTTCATTATCATCTAGAATTTGGCATAGCGATTCTGCTTCCCCCTGAAGCCAAGAAAACAAAAAGGCACAAGTGCATGTTACTGGAAAGCATAATATGCCGCCGACACTGTCTAAACTTTGAAAATTATATATAAGAACTTTACAATCGTTTCAATCAACGAGCATTTCTCTTCTTTCTGGGATTAGCCGATCGCTTACATAATTGATAATTGTCGAGACGGTTGATCGAAACTAAACGGCTACAGAATTCATAATTAGTTTACGTCAACTTTCTAAATTTCAGATAACGACATGTAATTGCGCTAGTGAAAGCGCAAACGATTTCGAACATGCTTGCGAGCTTAGACAGAAGCATCTTCTTGGTAGTAAGGAGACAGCTTCCCATCCCTCTCATGCTTGCAGTTGTTGAAGATGTTGTTGTTGTTGTTGTTGTTGCTGTTGTTGTTGTCTGGGTTCACGTCGAGCAACATCTTAACAACCCTCCTCATTGAGGGGCGGTTAATGGGGAGGGAGCTCGCGCAGAGAAGGCCGATGCTGAGGACTCGGCGCATCTCCTCCTTGAAGGTTGCTACATCGAGCTTCTTGTCGAACACGTGGTCGATGCCTTTCTCCTCCAATGTGCTACACACCCACTTCACCAAATCCTTCTCCCCGAACTCCGGATCGACGGGGCGCCTCCCGGTTACGAGCTCTAGGATGACCACGCCGAAGCTGTATATGTCGCTCTTCTCGTTCACGCGCAGCGTGTACGCATATTCTGCGTCCGAAAGTAGAAACAATCACCGAGTAAGACACCGTTGCGTCATTTTATCAAACGTATGGTAGGCAATTTATAACAATCTACTGAGACTTTTCGGACCACATTACAAACAATCTTTGTGAATTAAATTATAGTAAAATATATTCTTAATAAAAAAAAATTAACTATGTTTAGGAATAAGGGGGCATCGACCTTAGGGAGCCAAAATGCAATTTGAAAAATTCTAAACAGAAGAGTATAAACACTCACCCGGAGCAATGTAACCGCAGGAGCCGGCGATGACCGACATGGACTTGGGCCCCATTCCGACGACCTTGGCGACGCCGAAATCAGCGACCTTGGCCCCGAATTCGCCGTCGAGGAGTATGTTGTTCGATTTGACGTCGCGATGCACGATCGCGGGGACGCAGTCGTGGTGCAGGTACGAGAGCCCCTCCGCCGCGTCCAGCGCGATCTTATACCTGGTCGGCCAATCGAGCAGCCCCCCCTTACTGCTGTGCAGCAGGTCCCCAAGACTGCCGTTCGGCATGTACTCGTAAACCAGCAGCTTGCACTCCTTGTGCGTGCAGCAGCACCACAGCTTCACAATGTTCTTGTGGCGAATTTTCCCCAGAGTGGCCACTTCCGCTTCGAAGCCGTCGTTGTCGTTGTTGTATTCTTTACGCGCCGGCGCGCCCCACAGCTTCTTCACCGCCACCGCCTCGCCGTTGCTGAGCACGGCTTTGTACACCTTCCCCGACGCGCCGCTTCCGATCACGTTGTCCTCGTCTAAGCAGTCCATGATCTCGTACTCGCTGAAGCCGAGCTTGTGGAAGGACGTGAGCATCCATTTCGACTTGTCGATCCTGATCTTGCTCTTCTTGTAGCTCCGGTACTTGACCGAGAACCAAACGAGCCCGAGTACGAAAATTGCCGCCGCGGCCACGAAGATCGCTCGGAGAATCCAAATGATGTCGCGGCGATCGGAGACGCCCGCGCGACGGCCGGGGCAGGGGCCCGAGGCGCCGCCGCACAGGCCGGGATTGCCCAGGAAGCTGTTGGCGTAGGCGCCGCTCGCGTAGAGCGGCGGCAGGGTTCCGGTGAGCCGGTTGTTCGACAAATTGAGCTGGTTGAGCTTGAGGTTCTGCAGCTGCGCCGGGACCTCCCCGGTGAGGAGGTTGTCGGAGAGGTCGAGGTAGTTGAGCACCGGGAGCTTCCCAAGCTCCGGCGGGATGGCGCCGGTGAGCTCGTTCGCCGCGAGGTTCAATTGGGTGAGCTTGTTCCAATTCTGAATCCCCGTCAGCAGCTCCCCTGATAATGAATTGTTGTGGAGGTCTAATTGGCCGAGATTGGATAAGTTGGCGAGGGAATTGGGGAGAGGCCCGTCCAAATGGTTGTTGGCGGCGGAGAATTCGTAGAGGTTCGGCAAATCGCCGATGGTCTCCGGGATGGGGCCGGAGAACCGGTTGTCGGAGATTAGGAGCTGGGAGAGGTTCGCGGCAGCGGAGATCTCCGGGGCGATGCCGCCGGAGAGAGAATTGGCGGCGAGCTCAAGCAGCCAGACGTGGGGCAGCCCCCAGAATTCCGCCGGCACCTCGCCGGAGAGGCCGTTGTTCTGCAGGCGCACGCGCATCAGCGTCCGGCACCGCGCGAGCGACGCGGGGATCGGGCCGGAGAGCTGGTTGTCGAGGAGCAGCAGCTGCTCGAGCGCGCTGCCGTCGCAAATGCCGGCGGGGATCTCCCCCGATATCGAGTTCTCCGACAGGTCGACGAAGCTCAGCGGCGAATTCCTGCCGAGGTCGGCGGGGAGGGGCCCCGAGAGCCGGTGGTCGGCGAGGCAGCGCGCCAGGCCGAGCGTCGGGGGAACCGGGCCGGAGAGATCGTTCTCGTAGAGGTGGACGCTCTGGAGGCTGGGGGCGAGGAAGAAGTCGTCCGGGAGGGGGCCGGAGAGGGAATTCATGGCGGCGTCGAAGTGGCGGAGCGCGGAGAGGTTGGAGAAGCCGGCGGGGATGGGGCCGGAGAGGCGATTGGTGTACAATTCGATCTGCACCGCGGAGGCGAGCGCGGCGAGGGAGGCGGGGATGGGGCCCGAGAGGTTGTTGGTGGAGAGGTCGAGGTTGCGTAAGGCGGAGAGGGAGCCGAGGGAGGGAGGGAGGGGGCCGACGAGGTTGCAGCCGGCGA
>NC_033631.1:8834231-8855516 GCF_001540865.1 Ananas comosus | reverse complement strand
CGGGTGAGGTTGGAGAGGGAGGCCGGGAGGGGGGAGGGGGAGAAGGGGTTGTAGGAGAGGTTGAGCTCGCGGAGCTGCGAGAGGGCGGAGAGGTGGGAGGGGAAGGGGCCGGAGAGGAAGTTGCCGACGAGGGAGAGGTATTGGAGGGAAGGGAAGCGAGAGAAGGAGGGGGGGACGGGGCCGGAGAAGTTGTTGGCGGAGAGGTCGAGGTAGAGGAGGGAAGGGAGAGAGGATAGGGAGGAGGGGAGGGGCCCCGTGAACTCGTTCTGGGAGAGGTCGAGGTGGGTGAGGGAGGAGCAGGGGAGGAGGGAGGAGGAGGGGAGGGCGCAGGAGAAGGAGTTGAGGGAGAGGGAGAGGGAGGCGAGGTTCGGGAGCTGGCACAAGGGAGGCGGGAAGGGGCCGGAGAGGTTGAGGTTGGAGAGGTCGAGCGAGGTGACAGACCGTGCGGTCGAGGCAGCAGTAGTAGCACTTGGGGGCGAGCAGGAGACGCCGGTCCAGTTGCAGGGGGAGGGGTCGGAAGACTGCCAGTCGGAGAGGGCGCCGCTTGGGTCGGACAGAAGGCGCTTCGCCTCCAGCAGGCGGAGGCCGTCTTCGGTGAGGGAGAGAGAGGAGGGAAGGCGGAGGTGGAAGAAGAAGAAGAAGAAGAGGAGGAGGAGGTGGAGAGGAGCCATGGAGAGCGTGAAGAGGAAATGGGGAGAGTGGTGGTGGGGAACTGAGGGAGGTGGTTGTTAGGAGGTTTAAAATGTGTGTGTGGGGGGGTGTGGATATGTAATGGAGGAAATATGGTTGTTGTGCTCTGCCAGAAAGTGTACCCTGAAGTACCTCGCTGTTTATGTATTTTGTCTACCCTTTTATTTTTTATATTTAAAATTTAAACAAAAACGTTTTAATACAGAATAGAAATAGCAAATCTAAAATTCTTATATTGTAGTTTTTATTTTTAAAAAGAGTTTAAGTTTTGTTGTTGCTATGGTTTTCAATATAGAAATCAAAAAAAATAAATTGAAAATAGAAAGATGTGTTGAATATAAACTTTTACATAAATAAACCTGTAATGACAAAATTTGAGTCGTGGGTGACACTTGATACTTTGTAGAGAGGTATACCTGGGGGTACTGTTATGAGTACTCGTAGCATTAATTGCTACTCACTCTAATAGCGTGATATTGGAAGGAGTTTTTGCATGGTAAATGGGGGAGGATCTCGTTTCCCTATTACTCCTGCACGAGTTTCGAACAGGCTCTGCTGGTCCCAAAGTGGATGAGTAAAGGCATAATTAAAAAGTTAAAAAATTCGGAGAGAGAGAGAGAGAGAGAGAGAGAGAGAGAGATTTTGGACGAATAAGAAGAAGGTTCCATTTGTGCTTTGTCTCCTGATTCAAATTTAAATGTGCAAAGTTTAAAATATCAGGCATATTTTTTGAAAATTTTGAAAATATATAAATTTATTTTTACAGATTAACTATTATTAGTTAATCACTACATTTTTACTCTTTAAACTAGTGTACTTTTGTTAAATTAATAATTTATATAAAAAATTTAAGTAAAAAACTTATAATTTGTTATTCATTCAGGATGACAGGAGAAAATATTAGTAATGATAAATAATATTAAATATACAAAAATATTTATGTAGAGATAGAGCAATAATTTTATCGAAGAAAAGATAATGATAACTCAAATTAAACTCCTACACTTTTAAAGGTATAAGTATTAGTGCTTGTACGTTTCTGCCTTTGGGTAAAGAAATGTGCGGGTATGATAATACTAGTCTCCTATATAGTTTAGTAGGTGATTAGTTGAATAGTATGATTTAACGAATAAAATTGATCAAGGTATTAAGATCTAATAGAAAAAATTTTACAAACGCTGAGTGCTTTGTGTTTTCAAAACTACCATAGTCGGATTCATGATAACTGATCAATTAATGAAAAAAACATATGTATAAATCATATAATTTTGAAGTCTTATATTTGATAAACAAAATTTGTAGGAACAAATATGTAATATTTTTTTTTGAGAATTAAATATGTAATTTTTTCACTTCCTCTGGTGACACGCAATTAATTCAAAACTAATTTAGAAACAAAGAAAAAAAAGAAAAAAAAAGGAAAAAGGTTATTTTCTTTTTTTATTTTCTTTTTTTAAAAAATTTTGGCATGTGTGCGTTGCTTTGGTGCGTTTGGTCCCAATCCGCGCAACTGGTGTGATTTTATTAGCCGCCTTAGGATTTAGGTGTAAGAATAGCAAAATGAATGCGATGATTGTTGTTTTTAATAGAAATTTTCTATTTATTTTTTATAAATAAATTGATTTTAAAATATAACATTATTAGATTTTAAATCTGAAATATCGAATATCAATTATCAAATTTTTAACAAACTGTATTAGATATGGTTGGATTTTTTTTAAAATAATAGCAAAATCTGACGTTTTATATAGAAAAAAGCTCGATTGTTTGTAATACATGGTTTGCAAATAATCAAGAGGTTCCAAATTAATGAAATCATTAATAATAATATCGTTCACATCTTTATCTTTACAGAGTAATAGACTATAGTTAACTTTTGCTTATGAAGAGATTGTTTGCATGATTCAAAATCCTCATTACCTTATTTGGCAACTTATTTATCATATATAAGTACATGTAGTGATTTACTACTTAAATAATGTGGCTATTTATTAATTTGGTTTAAATAGATGAAAGTATAAGTAACGAAGTGAAAATTCAAAACAACAAAAAGCAATCTACTATGAGAATTAACTCCTACAAATTAGAAGTACGAAATAGAGTTTTTTTTTGTAACTTTACTTATTCGCTATCATATACTTCTCGCTACCATATATGCAATCTCTGATCTAAGTACCGACAACTCTTTGTCGTCGTTCATTAGACAACAAACATCATGCCATCTCTTACGAGTCTAGATTACGAATAACAAACTCCGATTGTCATCTTCAATAGTGCACTGCGGTTGCAGAGATACGCTCTTGTAACGGATTGTTTGGCTGTACGTATCAATACTTTTCATGCTGATGAGTTTTGCTTCTGGAAGCAACAATCATGCAATTTTTTTTAACTTTTCGAAAATTGTTCGAGTACGTACATATGAACTGCATATGAAACCCACAAAACCAATCCATGAATGTTGTGAGGAACACCATAGTTCAATTTTCTTTTTTTGAGATATTAAAGATCCGCATCTATTATGAATTGGTTGGCACTTAGAATGTTTCTAAAATTATTACTGACATGAGTGCACCTCTCTCTCTCTCTCTCTCTCTCTCTATATATATATATTTATGCATTATACATTTATCGATCATTTATCTTATTATATATTTCAATCTTACTACCAATTGAGTAACTATCTTTTCTCTATTTTAGAAATTGGACCGTTAAATTTGAAATATCATATGGATGAAGAATCGATGGAATATATACTATGCAGGTATAAAACAAATTAAGCCCCCGTTTGGTTGGGGGTTAAGGGGTGGAATAACCCCTTAACCCCCAATTTATACCCAAACACCATGAAAAAAGGGTGGGGTTTACTAACCCCACCCCCTTCCCAACTTTAACCCCGCACGCATCCCGAGCTCTCACCTTTTTCTTCTTTATCAATCATTAACCCCACTCCCTTTCCCAACTTTAACCCCGCACGCATCCCGAGCCCTCACCTTTTTTCTTATTTATCAATCATTATCTTTTTATCCCACCTACTCCAACCAAACACAAAAAAATTTTAACACCACTTTAACCCTGAACTTAACCCTATCCCTGGTATAGCTACTTTTTCCTTAACCCCGAACCAAACGGAGGCTAAGAGTATAAGATAAGAACTACAATAAAATGTGTTTTCGAAAAGTGCAGGGATTCCAATAAAACATTGTTGAAAGTTTGGACATCTAATGTAGGAATTGAAAGCTCTAGGACTCAAAATGAAACTTGAGAGAAGGTTTTAGGATTAGTAGTGCAATTTACCCTCGATCTTTCGTTACTTTTTTCGGCTCGAGAAATGCTAAGTTTATAATCCAAAAAAAATTTATCGAGATTAGTTTGTTATCTTAAAGAGACTGGCATCCTGTCTTATGAGGTGAGACCGGGTTGAGCCAAGTCACCTTCAAAATAGTGGGAAGCTAGGTTGGACTAAATTATAATCGAGACTTGTAGGTATTTTGCATAAACAATTTAAGTGAATTGATTGTATTTATTTAATAGCTCGAGCTTTTGAAATTAATAGTTAGCATCAACAATTCGATAAATAGTATCAAAACCAGAGATCACGAATTTGATTCTTATATGTTACAAATTTATTATTGTCTTTCGATTCCTACATGATGCAAATTTATATAAATACTGGGAGAGGAGAATCATTGGCTTAAAGGGGCTAGTATCCTGTCTTAAGGCCGGAGATTGGATTGGATCGAGTGGGTACTAAATTATAAGAAGGGGGAGGAGGAGACTATTGGCTTAAAAGAATCAGCATTCTACCTTAAGGCAGGAGGCTGGATTGGATTAAATCACAATCTAAATTATATAAGTCACGACTAAAATCTGTGAGTGTTTTATCTGTACACTTTTAGTAAACATTTTTCTAGCCGTTCGAATTTGACACATATCAAAGTGTCAAATATAACAATCATTCAAATTAGGTTGGAATACTTCTAAAAACACAAAGTCGTTGGTGCTATTAGAGTTTCGGCGCTTAGATAAAGAGATGTACGATAAGGATAATAATACTCCTTTAGTGTTGAATGAGTGGTTAGTTAGATAGTATCATCCAACGGATGAAAATGATGGATAGTGAAAAATTTGACAACACCAAATGTTTGATGTTATTAGAAGTACCCGGCCAGATTCCAATCCTTCATACAAACACTACTATCTACATATATATATATATATATATATATATATATATATATATATATAGAGTGAGGCTACTATGCTATCGGAAGCACGGAGCCTTCTGTGCTTCCAGCTCGTTTTCGATGTTGCGACTTTCGAATCGTCGATTCGGTCGTTTAATTTGATCTAGAGTATTTGAAGGACTTAGAAAATTATTTTATTATTTTTTGCATATCATTGTTGCCTAGTGATTCGAATGGGCTGCAAAATCAACAAATTTTATTGGTCGTAGTGAGCCGGTTTGGCAGCTTTAACGGTCAAATGTAGAAATATACCAATAGTAAATTGATAGATAAATTCTTGTAATTACTATATAAAACAGTTCAATATCTTTGATATTAAAATTTTTACATGTCATATTTATCACATTTTGTAGAGTTTTATTTTTAGCGTGTATTTTTTGAGCCCGATCGATCACTAGGCAAATGCAAATCGAAAAATAATATAAATTGTATTTTCTAGTCACTCAAATATCTCTAGATCAAGTTTAACGTGAGCCGATCGACGCATTCGAAGTCGCCACTGCAAAAACGAGCTTGGCAAGCACGGAAGCGCTCATGCCTTTTCCGATAGCCAAGTAGCTCACTTATATTACTATATATTATATTATATATATAGTATATATAGAATTAGGCTGGAATACTATTAATAGTAAAACGCTCTTTTTGATATCAAGTTTTATAACTCTTTAATTGAAAAATTGTAGCGGCGAATGTATTAGCGGTTATAGTTGAGTGATCCTAGGCGTGAGTGGTCATCACTGGCGGGTTATAGATATTTTAATCCATGCTTAGAAATAATTGAAAAGAGTTGATCCAAAGATAAAAATTGAAGTAGCCGATAATGATTTGTTACTAATAGTTAGGCTCAGTCTCAATCTGCTCTCTCTCTTCTCTTCTCTCGTTCTCCTCTCTTTATATATATAATAACTATATTATTATATATATAATATATATATATATATTATATTATTATAATTATATATACTATATATATAATAGAGAGAGTTTGAGCTAGAAATACTTACGATAAGCAAATCGGCACTTTGCCATTCTATTTGTTTCGATGATGGAGCCTTCCAACATCGACGCATGCTCGTTGAACATGATCTATAACCAGTTGACTTGTTTAGAAATCAAATTTCAAATCTTTTCGATATCATTTGCCTAATGATCAAAGGATTTTAAAATTTGTAATTTTAATGTTCGATATGAGACGTTTTCTTGTTTAACGGCGTAAAGATATCCAAATCAATTGAATTTTTGTTAGAAAATTCTTTAAACTATTTAAAATAAGATCTATACTCTTGATCTTGATTACAAGACTCCTATCATCATTTTTTTAAGAATATTCATTTTCAGCCATTCATTTTTGTGTCCACTCGATGGATAAGAGAACAATATCGAAAGTGTATGAAATTTTATTTCTAAATACTTCAAATGGTATAGATCATGTTCAACGGTGCCGATCGTCAATTTGGAGGCTCCATCATCTAAAACAAATGGGTGGCAAAAGTGCCGGCTTGCTATCGATAATATTCTAGCTCAACTCTATATATATATATATATATATATATATATATATATATTCTTAGGAAAACTTCAAAAACCCCCCTGTGGTTTTGTTTTTCTCTTTTTCTTATCAATTTCATTATTTTTTTTTCTTAAATTAGTAATAAAGTTAAAATTAAAGGGTACTAAAGTGAATATTTGATAAATCTAGATGGATATCTGAAGTTTTTGTATATAATTTAACGAAATATTAACGAAAAAGCTACCGAAAAGATAAAAAGAAAACCACAGGGGACAAATTGATACACTTTAAATCACAGGGGGGCAAAATAAGAAATTACGAAATCACATGGGATTTTTTAAAGTTTTTCCTATTTTCTTTAATCTGGTGCTGCTTGTTCTAGAAGCAGGGGAGGATCACGAGTTGCGGGAGCCACCACCGTCCCTTTCTGTTCACGAGGAAATTTCGCCCATTACGTTTTCTACAAAAGCGCGCCACTTTGCGTCGTGGTTTTGGCGGGAACGGGAGAGTGATGGATGGGAATCGTGGGGCCGAGAAAACCACGGAGAGCGCGCGCTCAGGAGTCAGGAGGAAGGTGGAGCACTAAGCAGTAAACAGTTCCTTTCGTTGGATTTGGCTACACAGAAAAAGACATAACTAAATTCGAATTTGTCCAATTTTTATTTCTCGTGCACATAATTAATTTTTTTTGGATTAGTATTAGTTGCCGAATTGCCGCGGTTGAGTTTAAATTTAGATAAAATTTTAGATATTCATCCTGCCTATACCAAGTGTTACATGAGCTACCAACGATTATCGTATCAAGCCAATTAGACAAATTGCTCAGAATCATTAAATCATCGACTCTGATATCTGCTATTAGAAAGTTTCGGCCAAGTCGGACTCACACAAAATCAGCAATATGGCAAATCTAATAAAGCTGACTCAACCTAAAGCTTAAACTGATTAAATTTGAACTTACTATATTAATTATTCACTCTCTTATTAATTATTTGATGTGGGGCTTATACATATTCTAATTTTGAAAGTATAATTAATATTTATCTTGCAAAAATTCGATTTTAGAACATAAGGTGCTGTCCAAAATCTAGCTCAGTAATATAATTCTTAAAATTTTACTAGTGTTACAATTTAGCTCTTGATCACAAGAGAATCCAAGCCTTTATTATATCAAAAAATTGTGCACATTGAACATAAACTATACAAAAAAAAAAAAGCTGCACTTGCTTTTATTTTTTAAAAATTGATTTGTAGACCTCTAAACTCCATAATCCTCACCATTTTACTCCGCATTCTAAATAATGAAAAATAAACTATCCTAACAATTACGTAAAAATGTATGAAACATAGCTGAACTATGACCTATTTTAATCCAACTATCGTATCTTTAAAAATTTTAATTTTACAATCTAGCTGCTCTCAAAATTTATTTGCTTTGACCTATTTCGTTACTCTTAGACTTCAAAATTTGCACCGTTTACTTTTACGTGTCTGATTAACATATAAAATATAATTTATACAATTATAATTTTATTAAAATATATAATAAGCCTAAAAATTATATAAGAAGAGCCATCAAATAATTTTTTTTAGAGATAGATAGCATGCTACCTGTTTCGTTTATTTCATTTAGAAATAAACTTAGCTAGAAAGAAGCACAGTAACAAAATATAGGAATAATCAATTCTTCGTCAAAGATGAAAGTACTATTAATTAATTCTAAAACTCTGTTTATATTAATCGAATATCAGGTCTGCATAGCCGGAATGGCCTCGCTATTCGACTCGTTAATCTCGAAATATATTTTCTAAAGTAAAATGGCACGCTGAAATTGAATACTCGAACAAAAAATTATGACTATTTAAAAATTTTTCGCACTGATAGTAGAAGTTACCTTTCGACTCAACTAAAATGAGTTGCATTTTTCTAAAAACTCGAACGCTAAATTACCCGCATTACATGGCACTTATGTAATATAATTTAAAAACATATTTTTGGTAAAAAAATTAAAAAAAAAAAAAAAAAAAACAAAAGAGGGGTCAAAGAGTCAAAGTGATCATTGCGAGGTGGGGTTGGTGAATGAGACCAGAAGTGGGACACGTCGTCTCCTCGCTCGTTGACTGATAAGTTTGACCCGACAGTGAAGTGTGAGGCCTGGGTCTCTTTCACGGGTGGGACTTCAAAAATTGGTCTCATTAAAATTTAATTTTTATTTTTATAAAAAAATAATTTTATATATTGTTGAAAAATACAATCAATTATCGACTATTTTATATTATAATATAAAAAATAGATTCAGCAAATAGGCGAGTTGGACGATCCGTGGATAGATCGTCGAACCCGTAATTCGTTTGGACATTAATAAACTTTATTCGTAAATTTTTAAATATATAGGCCTATGTTTTTATTTATACCGTTGTGGCAGAGAGGTGGATATTAGAATTACCCATAATATATATTTTTTTTCATTCTTATATTTGCTTAAGATATTATAATAATCTTTTTAAAATATCACAATATACAGCAGATAAAATAGAATCTTAAAATTAGTAAAAAAAATTAAGATTAGAATTCTAGATATAAGATAAAATAAAATAAGTATTCACTTATTTACTAAAAATATAATAACTAATAAGAAATAGTTGTAAACAGTTAGCCAAGATAATTTTATATTTTATAAATTTAAATTGTAATAAAAATTTAATTTTAATAAAAGAACTCCTTCCACGTGACTTAATTGAGTCGTTCTTTTTTTTTTAAAAAAAAAAACTATTTTTATAATTTGACGTTTGATTGCTACGTATTGGCCCCTCCGCAGCTTTTTAGATTCCCTCCTCCACGTGTTCAATATAAAAATATAAATAATTTTGTTTGTTTTTGTTGATAATATAATGCTAACACAAGATCGCATTACTTTAATAAAGGTGATTTATTATAAATTGTACAAATTGTACTATAATTTATATAATAATTTAACTAAAAAATAAATTAATATTATATATATAGATATATTTTTTAAAAAATAATATCTGATATATCTTTTTCAAAATTTTAAAAATATCAATATATTTTTGGTAGACGGTAATACGCTTATTATTTTTCAATTTTTTTTAAAATATATATATATCTAGTCCTAGAGTTTACTAATAGGATTTGGTGTTTAGAATAATATTTTGAAATTAGAAAGATAAATTAAAATTTTGAATAGTAGCGAAGCGGATGTAAGCTAAAGTTTCTCAATTATTTTAGTTTAATAATATATACAAGATAACTCTTAATACCAAGTTGATATTTGCCAAAATAAAAAGTTTTTTAGGTAATATATATTTGGATTGCGAGTAAAGCATATTTAGATAACTCTTATTATTATTATTATTGCAATATTAACTTTTTTGCCTTTTTGTTTCTTTAGTCAAAAGGAAGTTAACTCATTGTGACTCATAATTGAAATTAAAAACTCCTTAATTCTTTGTTTAAGTATCATAATTGCGGTTACGTTGAAGCTAGGAGCCCTTTATTTAAAAGTTAATTACATGCTAAGTGGAAGGATGACATATTCCAGCTACTCGCATAATGAAAGCCAAAAAATTAAAAATAATAAAATATAAGGGCTTGTTTGATATAAGAGTGATACACTTAATGTTATTATTGTGCCAAAAAGAGTTAAAGTGAAAGGATATATATTATGTTCATACAATTCATTTGTTTTTCTTTATTGTTGAATATTTGTCTAGATAAATTTAAACATTTTAGAGTTAATTGATTCTTATATAATCATCAATTACTAATAAAAATATATAAAACTTGGATTCAAGTGGCTACTTGAACTGAATTGAAAGTTCATGTATTATTATCTTACTTTTTAATTTATTATTCTAATTACTAATGACAGAATTTGGGATTCGTCGTGTCTGTTTTTTATATTTGCAGACAACAAACTGATGGGGGTATATTTCTATAGTTTGTGTACAGAAAAATTCTGCACTAAGTTCATTTCTCACATCCTAATTTGGAAATTTAGTCGGTATGCTACATTATGTACAGATAGCGATTGCACGTACTGCAGATTCAAAATAAAATAAATTAATATTATATGACTCGTGTAAAAATTTGGACTAATATATATAATTTATCTTGTCAAAATATCAGGTTGATGCATTTTGCCCCTTTCTTTCTTTCTTTTTTTTGAGAGATAGGTAGTACGCTACCCGCTTCGTTTATTTCATTTAGAAATAAACTTAGCTGGAAATGTGAATCAACTAGGATTCGAACTTAGGTTTCGGGTACCAACCACCAAGCCCTTTATCACTTGCTCTAAGGTCAGTCGGTCATTTAGCCCTTTTCTGTTAGAGTTTTGTCACTATTCCATCTATTTTTATAAGTCATACCGAAAATGCCTTTAAAAATATTGCTGCTCTATTTTTAAAGCATTGAATTTTTATAAGTCATACCGAAAATGCTTTTTGAATTTTTATTTTTAGAATTTTTAGTTTTAAATATTTAATCTAAAAAATAAACTTAGAAAAAAAATATTTTTCAAAAAGAATGTTTACTTAAAAATAAAATTTTACCCTTTTTTGAGAAATCAAACACCCACTTATATTTATATATGCTTGGCCTAAGACATGTACATTGCGAGTCTCGATCATCAAATTTGCAGGACTGTAGAGATTAAAGCAATATCAACATGGAAAGGAAAATGGAGGAAACGCCGAAAACATTATTCCAATATATTATTGATATGTTGATAATTTATTGTAATATTTTTTACATAAAATTTGTAATATATCAACCATGTATAAGAATAATATTTTGAAGGATCTGTGAACATTAATAATTATAACATGCATAAACATGAACATAAATTATACAAAATGATGAAGCCATAATTTTTTTCTAAGAGCAATGCTATTTGTACAACTAAAAAATAATTATAAATCTTACATCCTCTCCAAACCAAAGGTTAACTTCTTTATGCTATTCTTACCTATCTTTTTTTTTTTTTTACTATTTAAAATTTAAAACTACATCTAAGTTACTGGATATAAGGATATAAAATTTACACTCATTTCTTTTGTGCACAAAAGAAGCATTTCTCTTTCTATAATGTTAAATAATTGTTTATGATTGAACCTAAAGCAGTAAATAAAAATGACCTAAAAACTTATAAAACTTACTTAAATTATAGACCATTTTGAGTCAGTTATCAAATTTTTCAATTTATTTACTTTGAGTTAGTTAACGGGACTTTAGCTTCAAAATGTGATTATATTTTTTATCTTTACATATTTAGTCACTATACTTTATGCAGTTCTCATAATTATAAATATAATAACGAATTTAATTAGCTTTAATTTTAAAATTAGTCAACTCACTCAAATCAAATAAATTAAAAAATAGAATAACAAAATTAAAATCTTAAAAGATTAAATAACATACTCAAATTTACCTATAATTCAGGTAAGTTCTGTTCATTTTCACCTAAAAAAATAATAATAAAAGCTTGATGGATATCCATGGAATCTCCACCGAAATCTCTTTTCCAATGGATTGACCAGGTCAACGGAAAAGGACGTTGACCCACATGTCACGGTCATTAGCTCGTTAAATTCGGGCCCCACCCTCTAACCCACATTCCTATAATGATCGGTGAGAATGAGAATGTTTACTATTTCATAGTTTTTTTTATACAAAAATAATAATATTTCTCAAATAATTTTTGCACTGTAAGAAAGATATAAGAATAGTTTTTTAAAGTTGAATGCGACAATTAATTAAACTTTCGCTTATTTACATCCAGTAATTTAAACTTAAATTTCATAATAAATATTTTTTAAGTGCATGTATAGTATTGCTCATTTATTTATAGTTGAAATTCAGTGTAAATAGAGATAGAATACCATAGTTATTTAACTCAAATGAATTTATCTTATTTAAAACACATTTCCATGTTATTTTAGTGTATCTCTACAAATGCTATTTTAATTTCTAAATAATTCAAAATAGTACCAAATTATAATTTTGTTTTATTAAAGACTATTTTAAATAAAATACTATGATATTTCTATCTTATAGATTTAAGTCTAAATTAATTGAAACATTAAAATATTTATATTTTATAAATTTAAGGTTAGACTTACAAAAAAAATTATGTTTTTAAAAGAAGATTTTCTGCAAGGATGATGATATTAATTTGCAAAATCACTCAAAACTCTTTTAAGTTTATACATAAAATATTGATATATTGATATATTGCTTGATGATAGTAATTGATTGGTTGATGTAATATGTTAAACTCTTTACATTCTTTCATACTATATTTTTGGAATGCTGTAGAATATAAAAATATGGAGATATTATTCTCTCTTAACTTAAGTTATTGGAGAATAATAATTTATATAATTTAACATGTTATCAAAATAGATGATTTTAAATTCGAATTCTGTCATATCTTAAGTTTATCAAATAGTCTCGAACACAAATATAAAAAAAAAATGTTAAATCTAAAAATATAATAATATTATTTTTTACTACTTAAATTATTAAAAAATAATAATTATTTTACATAATTTAACAGATGCAAATAAATCGATGACGGGCCGGGTAGAATATATGTCCCGCGTAACCCGCTCACCTAAAAATCCGTCTCCATCGGCACCTTGCATCCACCGACCAATCAACCTCTAACAGATGCAAGTTTTTATTTATTTTTTACCTACCCTTCTCCTCTAAAACAACCTCTCTATAGTCGTGGTGATTAATGTGGATCGTAAGTATTAATTAACTATTTTAAAAATATGTATTAATAGAAAGAGCGTACTTATCGTACTTAAGAGCTCAACTACAGTGCTTACGGACTTCGACTTAATTCAATGCATCTGAACGTTAGGTCTATTATTGGACATCTTACCATTAGATCTTTTATGAATAACAGTCTCACTCAACTTATTAGACTCATTCAACTCAATTTATTAGTCTTTTTGAGTCTATTGTCACAGGACAGACAGTTGGACCTATTTTAGCCCAATAATAAATAGCAAATAATCCCCCCTACCTCAAATACCTACACTGTTGATGCAGTGTGTGGGAATTGAACCGGCATCACTGGATCTGATACTACTTGTAGATCGTAAGTGCTAATTAATTATCCCGAAAGTATGTACTAATAGAAAGGGCACACTTATCACACAACCACAGCGTTCACGGACTTTGATCTGACTCGGCCCAACCAGCGTCAAATTATTTCGACTATGACTCGTCCCAATCTGACATTTTGCCATTTCGCACGTGACTCGATCAGCTCAACCTGACGTCCCGCCATATGGGGAAATACTGGCTCATTTAAGCCAACAATTAATAATACGTGGAAGTAAAATAAATGGGCTACAGTTTCGCACAAGATGAAATTAAGTTAAGGGAATAAATTAAGGAAAAACTTCAAAAACCCCCCCTGTGATTTCGTAGTTTCTCACTTTGCCCCCATGTGGTTTAAAATGTATCAATTTGTCCCCCTGTGGTTTCTTTTTTCTCTTTTTCTTATCAATTTTTTTTTATTTTTCTTAAATCAATGATAAAGTTAATTTAAAGGGTACTAAAGTGAATATTTGATAAATCTAGATGGGTATCTCAAGTTGTTTGTATATAATTTAATAAAATATTAACGAAAAAGCTACCGAAAAGATAAAAACGAAAGCACAGGGAGGCCAATTTGATGCATTTTAAACCATAGGGGAGCAAAGTGAGAAACTACGAAACCACATGGGTTTTTTTGAAGTTTTCCCATAAATTAAACTCTGCTAAATGTTCAGAATACGAGCGATGAAATTAAACACCGCTAAAATTTTAGGATGCCTGCAGCAATTCAGTTACCTGTAGGCATTTAATTATTTGTCTTCAACCGGTGACCAGGCTAATTAACATAGCTTAGCAAGCATTTATGAAGCCACACTAGTTTGTCTGTGACAAGTGTTCAATTTTTTTTTTTTTTAGCTATTTATTTATCTATTTAACTTTTAACAAACGCTAATAAGGTCCCATCATTCCCGTAAAAAATCTTCACAATAAGGAGATATCTATATCTATACTTATACAGTATTTTTCATAGACTTTATCATATAACAGTTCTTTTTTTACTCTTACCTTCTCTCCCTTTTCTATTCTCTGATGCTTCATCTTCCCACCCCTATCTCTGTCTAATATTTCGTCTTCTCATCCGCCTACATTTCAATTAATACGTTCATATAGTTTATTGTCATCTAAACAAATAGCTTTCATAAGAAAAAAAATAGTAAAATAGCATTTAGACCTTGTTCTCCACTTTTTATCCGAACGCTAATAGGATATCCTTCAAAATATTTCTGCATATGTCCCAACGTAAATTTATAGTTATTCTACTTGATGTCAAAATATTCTTTATCCTCAAAAGTAATAAAAGTTATTTTTAATAAGAATTTAGTTCTCGAACCGAACATAAATATCTGAAGATTGAATTTGACCCTCTAGTTTACGCGTACACACAAATTCAAATTTCTGACATCAAAATAAATAAAAATTACCTAACTATTAAGAAATTGGGACACCAAAGTTATTCTTGTTATTGCTAGAGCAAAAGGGGTCTAAATTAATCGTGATTAAATGCAATATGTCTACTCTCATAATATCAAAAATAATTTTAACAATATATTGCCGTTCTCTAATTAATCAGCGTTTGGTTAGGGGATAGAGATAGGAATAGGCCCTTATCCCTCGCTTTATATCCAAACGCTAATTTTTTACCCGAGATTAATAGTTCTCGGTTATTTCCACCAACACTTCTATTTTCTATATAAAACTACCTAAAATTGTTCTTATCCTCGGGAGCAACCCAATTTTCATCCAAACACTATTTTTCTTATTCTCATACTTGTACCTATCCCTGTAATAGCTAGTTCTTGCTTATACCCGAACCAAACGGTACAATTATTAAGAACTTAATTAAATTTTATTAGTACAATGGTTGCTCATATAATTTTATATGGTATTAAGGTAGAATGTTTTAAGTTTGAATCTCGTCAGTCTCGCTAACATTATTTAACTTCCTTCTATTTGATGTTTTGAGTCTATTAAAAAATTTTGAGGCCAAACGTGAAGGAGAGTGTTGGATATAAAATAAAAATGACATAATTAATCATATACAATCTGAATTTACTATACATTAATTCCTCCCATTTAACGTATTAGTTTTATTAAAAAGTTTTGGGGACCATAGCGGTGAATATATCTATTTAAATTAAGTATAATTCTAATCAGAATTTAATGGAAAGTAAATTCAGATTGTATATGATTAATTATGTCATTTTTATTTTATATCCAACACTCTCCTTCACGTTTGGCCTCAAAATTTTTTAATAGACTCANATTTAACGTATTAGTTTTATTAAAAAGTTTTGGGGACCATAGCGGTGAATATATCTATTTAAATTAAGTATAATTCTAATCAGAATTTAATGGAAAGTCGACTTAGACTATATATGTGCTTTGATGAAAAGTCAATTTGCTGGACTCTATATAAAGGGCATTTATCCTACAACATTAACATTCTAACGTGCATTCTTGTGAAGAATTGTTATCTCTTTCATATTATAAGAAAGAATGTCTCAGATACAAAAAAAATTAATTACTCAAGTAAATTAAATATATAAATGCGTTCTCTAATAGCTTAAACTTTGACTGTCCCACGCTTATTTCATATAATTAAGCAAATACTAATAGTTTGGTAGGTTTCTGACCACTGAGCTGTCTAATAGTTTCATAGGTTGGTGTTCAATCAAATATGGCACAATTAATCATATACAAATCTGGGTCTACTATAAATTCCTCCCATATTTAACGTATTAGTTTCATTAAAAAGTTTCAAGCCTAGATGTGACCGTAGTGTTAAATATATCTATTTAAATTAAGTCGAATTCTAATCAGACTTTAATAGAAAGTCGACTTAGACTCTACATGTGCTTTAATAAAAAGTCAATTTGAACTCTATATAAAATATGTTTATCCTACAAAATTAACATTCGAACGTGCATTCTTGTAAAGAATTGTTATATGTTTCATATTATAAGGAAGAGTGCCTGATGTAGAAAAAAAATTAAATTACTCAAGTAAATTAAATATATAAATACGTTCTCTTATAGTTTAAATTTTGACTGTGCCATGTTTCACATAATTTAGTAAATATTAATTTCCAACCACTTAACTACTAATAGTTTGGTAGGTTTCTGACCACTGATCAATCTAATAGTTTCGTAGGTTGGGGTGCAATCAAATATGCGTCATATCTCATGTTACAAGAGAGAGAGAGAGCAACGGATGCAAGTGTTCACGTAGAAGATGAGACAAAAGAGAGGAGAGAGAGATGGATGACTTGTACGTGGCAATAAACAGTAAATAGTAAATAGTAAATAGTAAATAGTAAAATAGTAAATATAATAAATTTTTTTTTTTTTTTAGAGATAGATAGCACGCTACCTGCTTCGTTTATTTCATTTATAAATAAACTTAACTGGAAATGTGAATTAATTAGAATTCGAACTTGGGACCTTGGATACCAACCATCAATAATAATAAATTGGA
Organism: Ananas comosus; assembly: GCF_001540865.1. NCBI lineage: Eukaryota > Viridiplantae > Streptophyta > Magnoliopsida > Poales > Bromeliaceae > Ananas > Ananas comosus. The sequence goes on along the minus strand of NC_033631.1, from coordinate 8,838,464 downwards.
TCCAACAACTGTTATATATATATATATATATATATATATATAGAGTCCGGCTACTATACTATTGATAGTACCAAGCCTTTGGTACTATAGAGTTTTCTACCGTTAGATCTACCCTGTGATTATTTCCACCCGTTAGATTATACTATTAAACCAACCACCCACTCAACCCTAGGAGACCACTATCATCCTAACCGCACATCCTTTCATCCAACAGCCAAAAACTCAATAGTACCAAGGGCTTGGTACTATTAATAGTATAGGAGCATAATTTATATATATATATATATATATAAAATTGAAGTATAGTTCAAATGAATTACAATCGAGCCCCCGGCGCGCTGTATATGCTATAGTATATATTTAATATATATATATATATATATATATATATATAATTTTGAGAGTTATTAGTTCAAAATAATTACAAATCGCCACGCGGCGCGTTTTTAATGAGAAGTTCTAAATATGTTGAGAATGATATTGATAGCTGTGTTTAGTTTATTCTATATAATAATTTTAGATTACTTTAAACTAGTTTACATTTATAAATTTAAATTAATTTTATTATAAATATTCAATTATTTAAAAATTATCCTTAACTTTTCAAATTCTTTCATATTAATTAATGAGGTTATTTTTTTCAATTTTAAAGTCAAAATAGAAAAGAAATTTTTTGTATTATATAAACAACATATAGCACAAAATTTTTTTTATCGTTCTTACAACTTAAAAATAAATTTAAATTTACTTATTAATATTGCATAAAAATTATATGATATATAATTTTAATATTAAAAATAAATGCCATTAATTTAATAAAATTTTAAAAATATTGTAATAACTCCGTACAAAGCATGAATTATGTTACTAGTTATTACAAACAAGTGGCGCATAAACATAGAGACCGTTTGCTTTATGAATGTCAAAGATTAAATTCACCTTTGAAAAATTCGTAGGTGTCAATATTTGTTTAAGTACTAAAATTATGAGATTATTTGAACTGCCACCAACAAATATGCAAAGATATATCTTTCAACTTTATGGGGGTAAGAGGGCGAAAATCAAATTCAGAAAATTCATAAATTTTAATTCTGCGTTCTTCGACTTTCCGCTTTCAGATATTACTCTCCTATTCCTCCAGATTGAACATTTTCTTGCACAAAGTATGCAATTGCATGCAATAAATTCACGTTAATCTTGGTCCCACGAGATTATATATATATATATATATATACTAGTCAGTGCACGTGCGTTGCACGTATAGATTTTTCTAATATAATTAAATAAATTAATAAATTAGTGAATAAATAATATTATATTTAAATAGTAATGTCAGATTTAAAAATTATAAAATATTACAAACTATAAACAAAATACTGGATAGAAAATATAGTAAAATAAAAACATAAATTTGAACATCCATACATGAAAATAGTTTAGATTAAAATGAAGTAATAAAAGAAGATTTAAATTCATTCTAATTTTATTGTCTTAGTTGTCGTCATCGATGATCTTTTTTTTTTGAAAGCGAGAAAACTTTGATTCGGTAATATTCATCACTGATGCCTCGTCATCGTCTTCAAAAATTTTTCGATGAGTATAATTTAGAGAAAAAAAATCTTACTTATTGATTCAAATTTATATTTTTTATTTTGCTATATTTTCTATATATAATACTTATGTGTATTTTGTTTATAGTTTGTAATATTTTATATGGGTACCTCTCAATTGAGTTATGAAATTTTGTTAGAAAAGAAAAAACAACTATTAGTTGAACAAATAAAACTTTCGATTGTATTCCTAGAAATATTAATGGTCAGGATGTAATCAATTGTTGTTACAAAATAAATGTCAAGTACTAAAGCAAAAGTTTTATTAAAATAACAAGATAAAAGTGATAATTAATTAAGGCTAAATTACAGAAAATTTTCTGTCAAAATTCGATTTTTCACATTCCCCCCCTGTCATTTAAAAACCTACACTTTGCTCTCTTGTAAAATGAAAAATGTTCACTTCACTCCCTGCCGTTAGTGATCCGTTAGGTTCCGTTTATAAAATATTATTATATATTTTTTATGCAAAAAATGTCCTCAGCCTTCTCTCCTGTTGACAAAAATGATGAGAGGCAAAATGGTCATTTTGTCATCACAGTTTATACCGTACCCCCTATGACTATATTTTATTTTACAAGGGGGCAAAGTATAAGTTTTTAAATGACAGAGGAAAAAAATAAAAAATCGAATTTTGACAAGGAAGTTTTATGTAATTTAGCCATTAATTAATTATTTTATATCATATTTTAGAGAAGATAAGTAGTACCAATTTTATCGTATACAACTCACTCAAATATAAGTAAATAATCAATTTTAAAAAAAATTCAAAAAAAATACATATTAACAAAAAAAATTTAAAAAAATAATTTTACAAAACTAACTGTTCAGTAAGTGTATGAAGACCAATTAAATAAATATCACTAAATTGATTAAAATTTACATAATATTCAGGATATTTTCTTCTAATAGTTCTTTTCTCTTCAAATTCAAGTTCTAATTGATGTCATCGCCTATGGCAACTTATATAGAAAAAAAATAGAAATAATAAAAATAAATAATTTATAAATATTTAATAATTATTAATTGCATTTATTTAAAGTATACACTTTTTTATTCAACCTTTTTATTTTTTTAAGAAACCTCTTTCTTTCTTGGACAAAATATATCTCCTCAATCTCTTCGTTTTTTGGATAAATCTTTTCTTTTTTTAGAAAAGATACCTTTTCGTCAAAACTCTTAACTCTTCATTTCTTGGAGGAAATTTTTCGTATCTTGGAGAAGATACATCTCGATCCTTCACACCACATTTATCGGATGCTAAGACGATGAAGAAATCAAATATTAAATTTTTTATTTCTTTATTAATTGAAAAAATTCTAATATTTTGTTTGTAGAAGAAAATATTTAAATCTCCATTTCTCTGATGCTTTAAAGATAAAAGGATTGCACATAATTTTTTTCTTTCTCTACTAATTGAAGAAACTATAAACTATTCATTTCTATGAGCACATACATTTCTTGGGCACCACCTTCCTTAATGTACAGAAGAATAAAGTTCGTTGAACCATATATATAAAGCACAATCATTCTAATTGATAAATTTAAAATTACAATTTAAACCTCTATAATATGTGCTATTAGAAAAAACTATTTATAAAAATTATATTTTTTAAAAAAATTATTTTAAAATTTAAAATTAAATATAAACTATTTACTATTTTTTTTAATATTGGCTTATAGAGAATATCATACACAAGATGAATACTCTTTTCAATAAATCATTTACTTCCTATCAATAATAGAGGATGGAAAATGCCCACAACATCAACCATGAGGAAAAATGTATTTAAATTTAAGTCCAAACAATTCAAAAAAATTATATTTATCTATTATATGATTTCACATATTTAAACTTTGCGTTATTAATTTTCAGAAATGAACTCTACTACACTATATTTTTTTTCTCCTTCATGATCAAATTTGTCTTTTAATTTAAATTTTTTTGGTATAAAAGTAAAATTAAAGATTATAGTTTTAACCTTAAGACACTAATTGAAGTTTAGTGTTTTGTAAAATTTTATAAATATCTAATTTAATATAATTTTCTACATTATTGTTGATGCCAGAACTTAAAGGGGACGCGGAGATAGGACCAATATAACACGATAAATACTCGACCCGCCGTAGAATCCATCACGTCGAACTCGAGCACACTCACCGCTATGCGGAATCCACCAACACAATGGTTGAACAACACTCTTCTCTCACAGAAAATCTACCTAAGAGATAGGAGGAAGAAGAAATCCTTATTCTCAAATGAAAGTAGAAACTTCAACTCAACTTAACTTGCTTTTCATCATAAAATCATTACATATTTATAGCCTCTCAAATGATCCTTCATCTTCTCTATACATTAATGCACTCTTTAATTTCATAGAGAAACTAAAAGACACTTTTAGAAATACTAAAAGACACACACAATTCTAGACTATCATAACTCATTTTAAGAAAACGAAAAGACGAACATTATAAAAAAGACAGGACACGCTTATTCAAAACAACATTTCATTAAGTCTGATTAATGGATCTTCACCATCAACTGAGACGGATGTCATGTGATTTATAATTTAAATTATACAACATATGTAATGATAATCTAGATCAGATAGAAATCTCTCTT
>NC_033631.1:8767238-8833888 GCF_001540865.1 Ananas comosus | reverse complement strand
CTGAAGGTTATATATAGTTAAGACACGAATTGAGTTTAGTTTTTTGTAAAATTTTAAATATTTTTTTAAATATAATATATGAAAATTTAAATTAAAATAAGAATTGCTCTAATTTTAAAATAATTTTCAACATCGTTATTTATAAGTTATTTATATACATTATAATTAATATCTAGATAATAATTAGTTGATATAAGTTTTTTAAAATTTTTTGCGAATAATGAATTTTGTTATGAAAGAGAAAAAGTACTGCTTTCTTTAAAAAATTTGAAAAATTTTTGTATACTGTTAAATTTTTTTGAAAAGTTCTGAGCCTAATAATTATTTTAATTCTTGTTGATAGTAGGGCATTCATCTTAATCTATTAAGTTTTAAAATTTATATTATTATTTATAATTTAATATATAAATTTATTTGTTAAATTCAACTAATAATAAATTACTAAGATATTTATTGTTAATATTCAACTATATTAATTACCAAGATACCCTTGGTAGGAGGGGTGAGGAAAACTACCAAATATATTTGTTTATAGTTAATATCAAGATATATATATATATATGTAGAGTTAGGGCTACTGTGTATTAGGAGCACAACAGTCTTGTGCTCCTAAGTTCTTAACCGTCTATCAAATTTGATGGTGGTTAGGGTAAAAGGGAGAGAGTAATTAGAGAAAATTGATTTTTCTCAATTTCTCTTTCTCTTTGATTTCTCTCAATTTCTCTTCTCTCATTCACTCCTAACCACCCATCAAATTTGATGGACGGTTAAAATTAGGAGCACAAAAATTGCTGTGCTCCTAATAGCAAGTAGCCCTACTATATATATATATATATATATATATATATATATATATATAGAGCTAGTCTCCATTACTATCATAGCTATAGTACTCGGAGCTCCGCTACTATAGTCTTGTTTTCGATCTTAGGGGTGTTTAAATCAAGATTCACACTCGTTAAAATTGATCTAGGGTATTTAAAGTTTTTAGAAATAAAATTTTATATTTTTTCAACATAGTTTACTTTATGATCAAACTATTTTAAAATTGTCAATTTTTAATGACTACTATGGCGAGTTTTGAGTTTAACGGTATAGAAAAATCTAAATTTCTTCAAATTTTGATAGAAAATATTTTAAACTATCCAGATTAAGGTTAACATTCTTGATCTTGAATTTAAAAGTCCTATACTTAAATTTTAAAGATTGTTCATTTTTCACCGTCCATTCTGACATAATTTATTTACTAAATAAACGATGTTGAAAAAAACTAAAATTTTATTTCTAAAAACTTCATATATTCTAGATTATATTTAACGGTGTGGATCGTTAATTTGAACACCCTAAGATCAAAAACAAGACTATAGTACCGGAGCTATAGATTGTATAGTAGCCTAATTCTATATGAGATAGTCTTCTATACTATCTATAGTACCGGAGCTCCTGTTTTCGATCCTAAGGTGTTTAAATCAACAATCCACACCGTTAAAATTGATCTAGGGTATTTAAAGTTTTTAGAAATAAAATTTTATATTTTTTCAACATAGTTTACTTTATGATCAAACCATTTTAAAATTGTCAATTTTTAATGACTACTATGGCGAGTTTGGAGTTTAACGGTATAGAAAAATCTAAATTTCTTCAAATTTTGATAGAAAATATTTTAAATTATTCAGATTAAGGTTAACATTCTTGATCTTGAATTTAAAAGTTCTATACTCAAATTTTAAAGGTTATTCAATTTCCATCGTCCATTCTGACATAATTTATTTACTAAATAAACGATATCGAAAAAAACTAAATTTTTTTTTATAAGTACTTCATATATCCTAAACATATTTAACGATGTGAATCTTTAATTTGAACACCCTAAGATCAAAAACAAGACTACAGTACCGGAGTTGCGGTACTATAGATAGTATAGTAGCTTAATTCTATATGAGCTAGTCTCCTATATTTTCTATAGTACCGAAGCTCTGGTACTATAGTCCTATTTTTGATCTTACGGTGTTTAAATCAACGATCCACATCGTTAAAATTGAACTAGAATATTTAAAGTTTTTAGAAATAAAATTTAACGGTAATTATCAAACAATATCGTTAAATATATTAATAAGTATGAGTTAAATAAAAATATTGTGGAGTAAATATCGTAAATTTGTTGTAGCATTTTTTTTTTTTTTTTTTTTGGCTCGAACGAGCCATTAATGGTGATGCGACAGTTGCCTCAAGTCACCTGGACATTGATATTTATGGTGATAATTATAAGGTCTCTGGTAGCATCCATCCTTATCTCTACGAGGCAGGTTTTTTTAATCTAGCAGTAACATTACTTTTCTGTATCTTTAAATTAAATAATATTTTTAAAATATATAAATATTTTTTTAAAAAAATTGTAATGAAACGGATAAGTTTTAATGACAAATTTAATTAGTTAATTTAAAGATATAAACAATGCAGTATCACCGTATCACTGTCATATTTTTTTATTTTTTTACTTTTACATGATGCTGAAGCTCAGCTCTTTAAAAAGACTAATAACTATATTATTTAAAAATATATATTTGAATTAATTTTAGAGAATTTTGTGAAATAATAAAAAAATATAAGATAACAATCACAATTCTATATTTGAATGATGACTAGAAATTATTTTTTTTTACTTTTATTTTTAATATATTTTAAAATATTTAATTTGATGGTATTATTTTTATAGGAAATAAATGTTGGATACCTTCCTCCAGGTGGTGGCAATTAAAGTATTTAAGGCGGAGGGTCTACGCGTTTACAATTTTGAATAAAAATGTATATCTCATAGAACAGCATTAATTTCCGAGTACACTTATACATAAATGCTTATTTGCATTAAAACATTTGCTTATTATATATTTTTATAAAAATAAATTATTTTGCTAAGTTTTATGGATTAAATTTGAATTTTTATTAAACTGATCATTCTTCTTCTCTTTGTCCTCTCGTTTTCTCTAGGTCTTCCTCCTCTTCCTTCAGCATCTTCATGTTGATGACACGTTCCTCTTCCTTATCTCGCCCACACCTCTACTCGCATTGGCGGCAGCGGCGGCGGCAGCAACGGCAACGGCAATGTGGGCTTAAGATACGACACAGATCACGAAAGTGAGACTGCGGCGAAGGGTGTGGATTTGGACTGCGACTCCGCAAGATTTGATGAGACTGGAAAAGATGAGCTGTCACGGTGGGGGCAGCTGTTGCAGTAGAGGGCGAGGAAGATTGTAGTAAAAAGGATGTAAAGAGTGAAGAAAAAGAAGAATAAAGAAAAATATATTTATTTTTCATTCTCTCGAGAAAGTCACTACGCGCCACGACGGCTAAAAAAAGGCTAAAAGTAGAGAAGAAAGGAGAAAAAAAATTGCACTGATTGAAACTTAAGTTACACTATATAACTTCATTTAAAATTAAGTTGTAACTTTTTAAATAGTACAATTTTCGTAGTCCACTCTTATTCTTTTTCTTTCTTTTTTTTTTGGATCAAATGGATGCTATAGCTTTTGTTGCAACAAAAGTTAAAATTTTTTCCTCCATCAGGCATAAAAAAATCAAGAAGAATTGAAAAATAGAAAAAAAAAAAAAACTAAATCACATAAACAACCTATTTACACGGTTCAACTATATCCTCTATTTGCGAACAGAGACCGCGCATAACTTTTTATTCTCACAAAAATAAAATACAAAAAAAAAAAAATCTAGTTTTAATAATACACTCAGTACTCTCTCTCTCTGAGAATTCACGTAGCTGGATAAAATACATAAGGAGAGAAAAAAAAAAAAAGAAAAGGTTATGACCATGCAATCCAGCTTTTATTTAAGAAATAAGAACTAGGAAAGGCAAAATTTTTGTGGGTCGGACCAGGATTGCCTTGTGAATCCGACCCGATTCGTCTGGCCTGGTTGGGCCTCCAAAACGAAGAAAATCCTAATAAATCTCGTATTCGGACTCTATCATCAAAACTACCCCAAATTTATAGCAAGATATATTAGGGTTAATTTCATGTAGGTCCCTACAAAGATATAAAATATTAAATATATATTTCTATAAAATTTAAGTTATCACATTTATTCCTTCCAAAATTCTCTAAGTTACAAATATATCCCTCCAAAAGTTATGTTTCATTCAAATATATCTCTACCGTTTGATTCATCGTTAGTTTTTTCGATTAAGTGCATAAAGATTCCTACAAAGTTCAACTTTTATATGTTGTTCCTACAAAAGTTCTAATATTTTCAAATATATTTTTCTAGTTTGTTACCATTAAAGAACTGTTTATTTTTTCAATTTTGCCATCACAAATATATCCCTTCAAAAGGCACAATAATATAATATAAAAAGGGTAAAAATATCAAGTTATTTTATAAACTAGCCAGGGTTAAGTATTTAACATGTAATTTTTTTAACGAATTCTAATTTTGAAAATTCTAAAAGTTGAGAGATTTTAACGAATTCTAATTTGAAAATTCTAAAAGTTAAGAGATTTTAACGAATTCAATTTTTTTAACGAATTCTAATTTGAAAATATTAGAACTTTTTTATAAGAATAACATATAAAAATTGAACTTTGTAAGAATATATTTATAATTTACTATATTTGTAGGGATCTATATGCAATTAATTCTAATTTTTTAACGATGGGTGCATAAAATAAATATTTTGCCCTTACAAATTTATCCCTATAAAGAGTTATCTTTCTTTCTCTCCCTCCTCGCCATCATCGCGACACGTGCGGCCTACCTTATTTTTGCAGCCACTGAGGGCCTCGCTTTCGACATCGTCGCAACTGTAGGTCCTGCCTTCACTATGGATAAAGAGAAGAGGGTGAGAAAGAGGACGGGACTCGATATTGAAATACAAATTTTATATATATATATATATATATATAGAATTATTCTGAATACTATTAATAGTAAAACGTTCCTTTTTCATCAAGTTTTTAACCCTTGATAAAAATTATAGAGCAGGATGATAATTAGTTGGTTAGAGTTGAGTGTCCCTCTAGTTAGTGTTCCCACTGTGTATGACATTAATCCAATGTTAGAAATAATGAAAAGATGATCCAAAGGTAAAAAACTGGTAGCAACAATGAATTTGTCTAGCTAATATAGCCACAGCCCAACTCTATATATATATATATATATATATATATATATAAGGGGTAAAAAAGGTCACTTTACTCTTTAGCTAACTGCGATTAGCTTTTTTAACACATGGTTATCGAAATTTTGGTAACAGAAGGATAAATTTGTTGATGAAAGGACTTTGGTGGAATAAATTTGATAACTTAAGTTTTGTAGAAATATATTAAGTTTCATAAGAATGCACATATTATACTTTTTTCATCAAAAAATTATCATTCCTGATTGCATTAATTTTTTTATTAAAAGTTATTTAAATTTTTTTGAATCCTATTATGAGGGGTATAAGATCTGCATCCCCTTCGTGAGTGTACAAGTAGATTTTTTTTTTTTTTTTTCAAGATTAAAATATATAGAGAACCTCGCAACTACTGGCCTCTTTGAAATGGGCCTCTAAACCTTTTATTCTTTTGGTTGAGACCTCCCTATATTTTAAGTTTTCAAAATAAAGTGATTTGACACTATTTAGGAATTTTATCAAATTTATTGATGATTTAACCAAATTTAAAGAATTTACCTTTCAAAACTAACAACCGTTATGTTTGGTAATTTTTTTTTAATTAAAATACGTATAAAAACTCAAACAAAAAAAATAAAGGAATAATTGCCTATATACCCCTCGCACGTTTGAAAATATCTGATTTATCTTTATTTTTTTTCTTTCTAAAATATCCCTCATATGTTCGACCGTTATTGTAAAATACCCTTGCAGTTATCTCCTATTAAGTTAACTTGGATTAAACCTGAGTTAAATATCTACCACAGTTAAAAAAAATTAAAATACCAATTTTGCCATTAACTTAAGGGCAAATAAGAAATGTTGGTTACGGTAGATGGGTATATTGAAAAAGACCAAAAGTCAAAATACTTTTTGTGCCCCTGACTTTAAGGGCAAATAAGAAAGTCAGTGATGGTGGAAGGGTATATTTGAAAAGGCAAAATAGTAGTTTTACAAAGATAACAAAGTTCATTAACAGATTTTAACTCTAGGGGTATATTAGAAATAGATTTGAACGTAGAAAGTGTATTTTCAATATTAGCCATCTAAGAGGGGTAAATCGAAAAGTTAGAGACTTTTTAGGGGTATATAAGCAATTGCTCAAAAATAAAATAGAACTTAAGGAATCTCAATCAAAGACATGGAAGTTGAGCCCTGATCAAAATGCGCTATAGTTGAGGGAGTCTCCATACATTTTTACCTTCTTGGAGTTGAATCATTCATTGCAGATATTAATTGCAGCAAAAATTGGTTACTTTAATATTCTTTCTTAGGGGAATTAATATATCCAGAGTAAAATTTAGGATAAACTTCAAATATCAATTCTATGATTTCGCACTTTCTCACTTTAGTGTCCTGTGTTTTAAAGTGTATCAATTTAGTGTACTGTCGTTTTATTTTTATCTTTTCGTCAGCTTTTTTGTTAATATTTGGTTAAATTATATACAAAAAATTTCAGATACCCCACCTAGATTTATCGAATATTTACTTTATTATTCTTTTGTTTTAACTTTGTCGCTAATTTAATGAAAAAATTAATGAAATCGATAATAAAAAAGATAAAAAAAAAATTACACGGCACTAAATTTATGCACTTTAAACCACATGGTATGAAAGTGAGAAGCGTAAAATCACGGAGATGATATTTGAAGTTTTTCCTAAAATTTACTATTACTAGAGAGAGGAGATTCAAATCACAAATAAATACAATATACTTGCAGATAATTTAACCTTTCCCTGTCCAGTTTCTTGCCAATTTTAATTAACACAACAATCACAAAAATTCTGACAATTTAGATTTGTTTCTTAATCATTTTTTCTGCAACACACGTGGCCTCTTGTGTTTGAAAATAACCAACAGAAAATATAAAAGATATATCATAGTTAAGTTTCACCGTGAATTTGATTATAATATATACGGCATTAATAGTAGGAATTCCATCTTCGAACAGCATAAAGAGAAAATATCGATTTTGTTTTCTTAACATAGTCAGTTCAAAGAACTGAATATGTCACGCTCTGAACCTGAGACGCAAGAGATACTGCATATTTATAATTATTCAATTACAAAACTATAAGGTGATAAAAAAAAATACAAATATCGAGCAAAATAATCTATTACGAATTTAAGTTAAATATCAATCCGATTTGAATCCACAAAACTAAATCTATTATTGAAAATTTAAAAAATAATCGCTAAATTCATCAAATTTCATAATAATTCTAACCAAACTAAAATATAAAATGTCAGTCACAAATTAAGTTTAAACTTATTAAACTATCTAATTTATTAACAATAGCTCTAAAACAAACGAATCTCTGTGTCTAGCGTTCACTCGGTCCCATCCCCATATGCTGATCAAAGCCTTTTTGAAATCTCTCGACAATTTGTAATTTATATAAGCACACTCAACCGATTTTTTAAAAAAATCTAAACAATAGGGAGTTTTTGTTTTCTAATATATTGCTAAAATTTTTACCAAAATAATTAACAGACATTAGTTCACTTATCTCTAATTAACCCGAGTATTGATTGGTAAATTGTCAGATATCAAATTAATCAACGGAACAAATATAAGAACCAAAATTTCATTACAAAATCAAAATACAAAAATAGCCAAAACTTATTAAGTTCCGATTGAGTTTCTAATAGATCGTCCAATACATCTAATACAACACTTTAAGAAATAAAGCAAATCCTAATATTATAATTTGGATAGGCTCAAATAGTACTGGCACAAGTCTAAGTTGCTAAAAGGTCAATCTCATACAGAAAACAAAAAGAAGAATATAATAAATTGAGGAATAAAAACTATCAATTAAAAAGAAGAATTGGATGGGGTATCTTGTTCAAAAGATAATGCAACATGAATAGGATTAAATTTTTAAAGAAAAATTGAAAATAAAGGTTTAGATATTCAAAAGGATAATTTTTTGTTATATAGGAACATATTTGCTAATTATAATCCAAATATAGACCAAATTCAGAAACAAAATTTTATATCTATATTCTTTTAGGCATTAGATTAAATACTTGATAGGCATTCCAAATAACATATAAAATATAGAAAATCTATATCATGGAAATCTAATGAAAATCTATCCAAAGAAGATTTAATGTAATTTTAGAATCTAAATAGTCTTACATCGAAAATCTATCCAAAGAAGATTTTTTTTTTTCAATAATACCAAAAACAGTAAAGAGAACAAGTAGAAAATCTTTTTGATGGTGGAAATGATGATCAACGACATGTTTTTGACAAGAGAGAGAGAGACGAAGCTACCGTACAAGAGAGAAAAGAAGGAAATTTGAGAGACTTAATTAAAAAGTTAAACAAAATAATCACTCTCTATTAAAAATAAATAATTAAAATAAAATAAAATAATGAAATGTTACAAAACCAAAGTATGTTTAAAGCTGTAGAAGAGGCACCTGCTTCCACCGTATCAAATACTAAGTTTTTTTTTAAGATAATGATAAGCTACGGAAAATGAGTTCCTGCCTTTGGAGATCAAAGGCTCAAAACAAAACTGTCATTCTCCTCTACACTCTATTAAGCAGCGTACAAGCCCTGGAGTAAAACGCAACAAACACAGTTTATTTTCAAGTACGTTGTTGGCACGCAGATAAAATAACAATACGAGGTGCCTATTTACATTCACTTTGCTTCGCTCACTGGCCCAGCAATCTTTTAATCCCGGCTTTCTGCTCCGAGGTAAGCCTCGTCGGGAACTTGACGTCAAACTTGATCCTCAGATTTCCCCTTTTGGATGGATCTTTCGGTATCGGCATGCCCTCCCTAGGAACAACTTCCTCGTAGCCGGGATAGATGATGTTGTTTATGGGAATAGTGAGATTCCGGCCATCTAAAGTCGTCAGATGGACAGTGTGGCCGGTTAGGGCTTCGACTAGCGGTACTTTCTCGGTCACGACCAGGTCGTTACCATCCCTGGTGAAAACAGGGTGGGGCTTCTCGTCGATGATGAAGACCAGGTCGGAGGGGATGACATTTGGCTGCTCGTTTCCTTTCTCTGGGAATGTAATCTTCGTTCCCTTCTTCCAACCAGGTTTCACATCGATCGTCAGGATTTCCTCCACCGGAATTGTTTTCCTGTATAGACAGTTGAAACAATTTAAGCCATGGGTGAAAATAGAAACAAGATGAGATTTCATAGCGAAGAACCTCTTGGTATCACATAATTTATAACTACATATATATATATGCTCAAGGTCATTCAATAGAGGTTAATCCTAATATAATGATCAAATTGAAAAACTGGGTACTGTCACTATATATGGTTTGACAATAAAGAGTCGACACACAAGCATAGAGTATAGAGTTGACACACAAGTATAGAGTATAGATTTACTTGAACAAAATATTACAACCCTCCTTGATAACTAGTGCAAGTTAGGGAGAGTAAATATAATCACCGAAGAAGAAAAATAATGGACTACAACTACCCATGATAACATGCCTACAGTTGTCGGTGGTCCTATTAAGTAGTTGCACTGATAGTGCATAACGACTAGAGAGAATTGACTCCAATCCCATACCAAATTTGATTATTAAGCAGTGAGAGAATGACTATTGACAACTTTAGTAGTTCTAGAGATGTAAGGAAAGATTTGGGACAATTTTTAACCAAGTAAAATCTATATACAAAAACTATGCATGTTAGAAGTGATAATACTGAATTTGGTAAGTTAATTTCTTTTTCCCTTTCCAAGAGCAAAAGGCATAAAACTGTAATATGAAAGGTAAAGATATTAAGAAAAGCAAAAGGTTGGATCTTAAAAAGATCGGTTCTCCCAAGAATCAAAAAAAGGATTTAAGAAAGGTGGAATTCTTAAGTAGCACTGTAGTTATCCTTTGACCCTTAGAACCCTGTGGCCAGCCTGCATTCTATATTTAATCTTCTTTTTGGTTGAAATAGTAAAAGCTCCAACAGAGATATATACCTAGGAAGGACTTAAAATTAAGGCACATCTAAATGTCTGCCTTTTATTGGTAAAAATTCTGATTGGCCTTATACATTGGTAACTTATAAGAAGAGAGAGAAACAAAAAAGTGGATGCTAAGATAGGTGCTCGGTGGTTCTCTTTGAGAGAGTGAATAGGGATAAAATAAGCAGGATAGGAGTAGGGGAGTCTGTTTCACAAATTAAATTCTGAGAGTGACCCGCAAACTGATTAGTTGTAATACGAGAGCAGTGGAAAGTTTGTTCTGATAGCGACCAATACCAGGAAGCAGAGCAAAAAAAGTAAAAGGGGTTATTACCAAAGAGGGAGTAAGGAAGTTTCATTAAGGTATTGCGGTAGCTAGAAACTATCTTTCAGCATGCATCTTTGGTCCTGGAACATCAGTACTCGGTTGGCAAGCAGCATAATAGACATTTATGACTGAGCAATGTGTTAACTAATTCCACTTTTCAAGGCTATGCTAAATAATGTCAAAGATGAAGTTTGTTATCCTTAAATATTGGGATAGATTGGACAATCAACTAAATGCATACTACTATGCAACAATCGCTGAGAAAACCTACGCCAAATTTAGACACTAAGAAACTTCTCTTGGAAAACTAAACAGAGGCCTAATCCTATCTCATCCACGGATGGAAATGCAATAAAGTTTTAAACACTACCGAGAGGGGGAATTTGTGCCCTCATTTAGTTTTTCGGTCCCAGGGAAAAAGTGGTAAGATCTAGCGATCTAGGGAATTATATAC
Source organism: Ananas comosus (assembly GCF_001540865.1). Taxonomy (NCBI): domain Eukaryota; kingdom Viridiplantae; phylum Streptophyta; class Magnoliopsida; order Poales; family Bromeliaceae; genus Ananas; species Ananas comosus. The sequence continues at coordinate 8,822,994 of NC_033631.1, read as the reverse complement.
AAACATAAAATATCTCTTGTTAGTAATCATTGTTCCAAAAAGCGGCTGATACGGCTACATATGTAATATGTGATGCAGTATGCAGCCAGACCACATATGCAGACATCTTTTTTTTTTCTTTTTTTTTTAAGGTGGAATTGAAAATGCAGTGTTGAATGAAATTACATGGCTAATGATTATGCATATACATACGACTATTCATACAAATTTGGCTAAATAATAAAGCATACAAATGTAATTATCGTTATATAAATATAACCTACTATCTTTTTATTTCAGTTCGTATAATTCCTAATGAGTTTAATAATTATGTTTATAAATATTGGTGAATATTTTTGTAGTTGGTAGATATTATTAAAATAAATTATTCTTCTTTATAAAAGTTTAACCAGTTTATTCCACATCTGGATATACTGCTTTTTAGAACATTGGCTAGTATTATATTAAGCTCAGGAATAAATAAACAATTAACTAACACAATGCAACAAGCTTGGGAGAAAAATTGATAGTTGAAGAACAAACAATGGCAACAATATCACATGAGGAAAGGACTAATCAAATTATACTTACCCACTCGCGTCCGCGATCTCCCTGGATATCTTCATCTTCTTCGTGGTTCCTTTGTACAATTCCTCGAGGCTACAAGGCAGTCTCCGCTCGATTGGCGGCGCCTTCTGTGGTGCCCGGTGCGAGTTCATATACGAATCCCCGCCGCCACCCCCACCGAAAGCAGATCCAAACAAATCGTCGCCGAAGATCGAGCTGGAGAACCTCGTTCCCCTCATACCGCCAGGGCCGCCTCCCATGCTCGCGAAGGGGCTCGAGGTGCCGAAGAACTCGGCGAATATATCCTCGGCGTTCCTCGGGTTGAAGCGGAACACGTTGGGACCGTCCCCGCCGGTGGAGAAGTAGGTGGCGCCGCCATCGGATCCAGGGGGAGGGACCTGGCCCTTGAGCCCTTCTTCTCCGTATTGGTCGTAGATCGCACGCTTCTGGGGATCGCTCAGGACCTATAAATAGCCATCAATTAGGTTAAAAAATGGCTACGCATAAACAAATCTTGCAAAAAAGAAGGAAAAATTAGAAAATTCCCAAGTTTATAGTTGAAAATTGAAGTGGGTTGTGTGTGATCAGTGAACAAACTTGCAAAAAAAATCGATCTTTAGAAAGCTAAGTGAAAAGGAGCATAAATTAGATCAAAAAACCAGCTTTAACAGCTGCTTCCCAGAAAAATCCCCTAGTGTTGAGAAGCGAAGTGGGTTGTGTATGATTCCGCCATTTACGATAGGTAATTGGAAAGGAACATAAATTAACTCAAAAAATCGGCATTAGTGAACCGATTCTCCCAAAAAATGAGAAAAAATTCAGAAATTTCCCAGATTAATCGTTGAGAAATGACATGAGCTGTGTGTGCGATTCAGCGATTAAACGAAATTTAGGTGATTACGCCGAATAATGAAATGAGCCGAGATTAGATCAAACATTAAACATTACCTCATAAGCCTCGGCGATTTGCTTGAACTTGGCTTCGGCCTCCTTCTTGTTGTTAGGGTTCTTGTCGGGGTGCCATTTCATGGCGAGCTTCCGATACGCCTTCTTGAGCTCGTCGTCGTTCGCGTTCTTGTCGACTTGCAGGATCTTGTAGTAGTCGACACCCATCTCTCTCTCTCTCTCTCTCTCTCTCTCTCTCTCTCTCTCTCAGTGCTCTTCGTGAGCTTGTGAATGGGATCGGTGAAGTAGGGTTTGGACAGAACAATTTCGCTTCGTTAGGTGTAGGGTTTGTGGTGTGGAGAGAGAGGAGGTGGGGGGAGGGAGATAGAGGAGGGGGATGGAAACGTCCGGAAGAGAGAGTGAGAGAGAGGTAGAGAAGGTGGGAAACCTGTAGAAAGTTCCAGAGGAAGCTAGTTGGTTCGAGACTAGACTAGTAACTGGATGTGGTCTACCACGTAATCTGTGGACCGTAATCATACATAATGATTGCTTTATATTATTTAACAAGATTATTCTCCAAATTTTTTTATTAAAAATATGACTAATTTGTATAAAAAATTTATTAGTTTTTAGTTTTTGCCAAAATACTCATCTTTTTTAGATTTTGTAGATTCAGTCGTTGAAAATTGATTAAAATATGCTTTTATTCTCTTTTCTCTCTCTTTTTTTCTCTCATTCTTTTATCTTTCTCTTCGAAGAGGGCGATGGACGTGGCGGTGGAGGCAAAGCAGAGACAGAGGGTGAGGCGGAGGCGGTCGGCCTCGCCTCTGTCCCTCGCGCCCTCGCACTCACCCTCGCCCTCGCCCTCACCCCCGCACCCTCTCCCCACCTTCCTCGCCTTCGGCCCTGCCAAGATCGCGTCTCGATTNTTTTTTTTTCTTTCCGACCCTCCTCCGCCGCCTCTCCGGCTCTTTACAATAGTAAACAGGGCAACGTCACGTCCTCTTGCTCTCATTTTCTTCTTCCGTTTTTTTTTTCTTTTCAACCCCCTCTACTGCCTCCGCGACCTTCCACGATAGACGACAGTAACAAGGAAAGCGCCGTATTCGCTTCCTCCGCCTTCGCCGGCGAAGGCACCGACGCCGGTGCCAGAGAACAAGGATTCGGAACAAGTACGGATGAGAGCGAAGCCGAGAAAAAAATATGTAGAAAATACAAAAATAAAAACATAAAATATAAAATATAAAAAATATATTTTTCTACAAGAAAAATAAAGAATTAGAGAGAAAAGAAGAATATGATGAATTCATACAATTTCAAAAGAATGTTACACTATTTCAGAAAAACGTTGCTTTATTTTTTAGAAAATTTACCATCCTTGAGAGAAAAAAAAATACTTTCTTAGATAAAAATTGCACTTTTTGAACGAAAATTGTACTATTTGAAAGAAAATTATACTATTTTGTCGAAAATTGCACTATTTAGCCAGAAAGTGAAGAGGATGAGGAGAAATAGTGTAATTTTTATTCAAATAACGTAATTTTCGTTCGAAGAGTACAACTTTTATTCAAATAGTATAACTTTCATCTAAAAAAGTATATTTTCCTCTAAAGCAGTGCAACGTTCTTCTAAAATCGTGCAACATTCTCCTGAAAGAGTACAACATTTTTCTGAAACGGCGCAAATTCATCATCCTTTTCTTTTCTCTGTGGTTCTTTATTTTTCTTACAGAAAAAACTATTTTTCTTCATATTTTATTCTTTATTCTTTTTATTTTTTTATTTTCTATATTTTTTTTTTCCGGCTCCGCTCTCACCCACACTTATTCCGAGTCCTCATTCTCCGACACCAACGTCAGTGCCTGCGCTGGTGAAGGCGGAAGCACTATTCTCGTTACCGTCGTGAAGGTTCACGGAGGCGGTAGAGGGGGGTTGAAGAGAAAAAAAAAATTGAGAGAAAAAAGAAGAGCAAGAGGACGTGATGCTACCCTCTTTACTGTAAGGAGCCGGGGAAGTGATGGAGGAGGGTCGGAGAGAAAAAAAAAAGAAAAAAAAGAGGATCGGGGCGTGGCCTCGGCGGGATCGGAGGCCAGGAAGGCAGAGGAAGGGTGCGCAGGCGACCGGATGCGAGCGCGCGTCGCGGTGACAAGCAAAGCGGCCGCCTCCACCCCCCCCGACCTCCCTCTCGGAGAAGAAAAAAGAAAGAAGAGAAAACAAAAAAAAAAAAAGGAAGAAAATTATAGTAAGGATATTTTAGTCAGTTTTCTAAAAATTCGGTTCGAATCTGCAAAATCTTAAAAAGGCAGTTTACTTTTGTAAAAACTCAAAACTAATGAATTTTTTATACAAATTGGTTTAAAAATATTTACATCATTACCACTCAACTCAAATTCTGTATATAAAAGTTATTAGTAAAACAGTAAAACCATTATAAATTTTTTAGTGATAGAAATATTAAATTATCATACATTAAGTGATATTTTTATTTTTACATTTGATAAAAATTATTAATAATCTATTAATAAGAATATACAACTACTTAAACTTATTTAATAAGTTAGTAACTAACTTGTTATTTCAAATATAAAACATACAATATTATCGAAACATTATAAATCTTGAGCCAGACGGCCGATGTAAATATCACTCTCTTCGATTTGCCGTTGAAAAAAAAAAAAAAACGCTCAATCAACTAAAGAAAATTTGAAAATTGACACTCTTTAAATTTTTTCAAAAAATTAAATAGACTATTTTTCTCAATCGAAGTTAGGGACATAAATAGAGCAAATCCAAAATTGGGAGATCTGCCTTCTCTCCTGTCTGCCTTTGTAACGAGATAAAATATTTCTTTGATGATCCACCCCACCAAAAAATTCACCTCCTGTACATGCCTCGAATCTGTCAAACTATTTTTTTCCTATTTTTATATAAATTTAAATTAAATATAACTAAATTTCTATTATTTTGACAGAAATAAAATTTTAATAATAAAAAAGTTACATTTAAAGCACTATCTTTTTAGTTACACTTATGATAGAAACAAATAATACTATTATATAATTTAAATACTTCTTTAAGACAAATTAGAGGCTAGTTTGAGAGGGGACTTGGTAAGACAAATCATAAAAGTGATACAATTTATTGTCTTAGATTCGTTTATTGTCTCTCATTTATTGTCTTATTCGGAACGGCAGCTCTATCCAACCTGATCTAATTTATATTTTTAATCAAAATTATTATTTATACAGTCATTTTAATCGCTTGAATTGTACCAAATATAAAAAATATCTTTTTTTTATCCTAGTACATTAAAAAGTAATTGGACCGTCCTATTGTTTAATTTCGGTGCTTAATTACCAAACCAAGAAGAAAAAAGATAGAGCTTTTTTTATTTTGAATATATAGGAACTTACATGCAACATATATGTACCATAATAATTCAATCAATAGCAGCGTTGCTGACCATCCCGAGCATAATTAGCAAAGGACTTTATGGTTGATACATGAGATTCCAACTTCAAAACCTAATTACTTTATATTTTTTGCTAATTAAATTTATTTCTAGAATATTAATAAATCAAATAGCATACTACCTTTCTCTTAAAAAAAAAATAAAAATAACATCACTTGAGAAAAGAGCATGTTAAATTATTCAAATTGTCAAATTAAACATCTGTTTGCAATGTAAAAGGAAAAAAGGGTTGATCCTTATACATCTTTGCGCTAGATAATTTAATATATATTTTTTTATCCAAGCACATTTAAAAGTAAATTGGATCGCCCTATCATTTAATTTTGGTGCTTAATTATCAGGCCAAGAAGGAAAAAATAGATTTTTCTAATTTTGAATATATATGAATTTACATGCAACATATATTTATATATCTATATCTATATCTATATTTATACCTATACATTATTTCTCCTAATTTTTTACCATGTGGCAAATTCTCCTTCACTTTTTTTTCTTCTCTCTTTCCACTCCCATTTTCACCCAATGTTTCATCTTCCTAAACCCCTACTCAATTAATATGTTTACATAATACCATCTCCACCTAATGCTTCATCTTCCTAACCCCCCTATCTCTTAATTAATATGTTTACATGGTTTTATCTCCATTTCTTCATATCTTTTTTTTCATATTATTTTTTTTTCTCCCCCTTATCTCTCAATTAATATGTTTATATGGTTTAATCTCCATTTCTTCATATCTTTTTTTTTCTTTTTTTCTTGGCGCACAAAAATGGCTCATGTTTTGTAACTTTTTAAAATTTTTTGTTGTGTGTGGATTGAAATTAGGGTTTCGAGGATGGCGACGGAGCGCTGCAGAAGAAAACGGTGATGGATTTGGAGTCAGTGACAGAGAAGAAGCAGTTGTGGATACAGGATTGATATGGTTGTGACTAAAGAGGAGCTGGACACTAGCGGCGAAGGCGATGTAAAGATCGGAATTTACCTCTCCGATATCGATAGTGCAATGAAGATGTGTATAGGGTAAAAAAAATTTTATTGCTTATTTTATTATTATTATGTGTGATTTATTTATCGAAATTATAAATTTTGTTATATCTATATCTATATCTATTTTATATTTTATATTTGTGTTTATTGAAGTCCCATATCAAATCAAAAAATTTAAAATTTTTATTTTATTTATATTTTATATTCTATAGTATCATTCCGCCGTAATGCGCGGGTAACTTTATTAGTGAAACAATAAGGAGCTTAAAAAGGCGAAAAATTGAAAGAAAACAAACTAAAAAAAAACTTGAGAAGAAGCGAATATAATGTCAAAAACAAAGAATCTAACAGCCGCCGAAGTCGCCCCCAGCTTTAGGGAAATGGAATTACTATCCTAAACACTATTTATTTTTATTATTAATCTAAATGAAGCTATAATGTTTTTTGTCACGTGGCAAAAAAATTTTCATCCTCATAATAATAATATATAATATAATATAATAATTTATTAATCCCTTTCCTTTCCAAGCTATACGTTATAGTATATGATTCATTAATGTTTCGTCAATTAATTCTATATTAATATTTTATTTATTAACTATAACGTTTCATCTATTAATTCTTTTTTTCTTTTTTCTTTTTTTGTAATAACTCACTCTTCCCCACCCCATCCCCTCTCCTCCCAACTATATGTTCTTGAACGTATAGCATATGATTCATTAATATTTCATCAATTATTTGTATATTAACGTTTTATTAATTAATGATAATTATAATCATAATTGATTACTAGACCAACTTTGAATAAGTCTTTGCCTTTTCGCATGTTGCCACCATTTCATTTTTTCATTTTGCTAATTTTATTATGAAATTTTAAAATATATTTATCTAATATATAAAATAATTAGATTTTAAATTTAGACTCTCAGTATCAATCATTAGAAGATTAATTCTATTTGAATGTTCTTGTGCCGATCCTTCTCTACACATATCGTCTTTACAATCTCCATACCACCGATTCCATCCGTGAGTATTTTTTTTTTTCAAATATAACAATTTTTTATATAGATTTGAGTGATTTGGTGAGAATTAGCAATATTTTGAAGTTAATTAGAATTTTTTTGGTTCAATTTGAGCGATTTGACATGAATAGGTAATATTTTGAAATGCTATATGTTATAGAAATGCTATATGTAGGGATGGAACTGGGCCCGGGCCTAAACAAGGCTCGGCCCGATGGGCCATATTTGGGCCGGGCTTTGGGTATTAAAAATATAACTTTGGGTTCGGGCTGGGTTTAAAAATTTAGGCCCGAAGAAATTTTGGGCCTATTTGGGTATGTCCAAGCCCGGCCCGAGCCCGACCCAAAAGCCCGATATATTAATTATTAAAATAAAATATTTAATTATATATATATTATTTATCTATAAAAGAAATAAATAATATACTATGTCATATATAGTATATATGATATGTACTTATATATATGAGGATATATTATATATTAACAAAATATTTAGTTCCATGTTAGGATATATTTAATATTAGATACTAATTTATTTGATGTGATCAAACTAAAAATAGGTATTTTATTTTAATTTTATACAAATAAAAGCATTTATGTATTATATGATAAATGCATAAAATGGACCTCCACAAAGCCCGATGGGTATTGGGCATTAGGCTTGGGCTTGGGCCGGACCTTAATTTTCACAAAAAAATTGGGTAAAAGCCCGACCCGAAGCCCAACATTTTCTTTTGGGCCGGGCTTGGGCATTGTATTACCCGACCCAAACTCAGCCCAGTTCCACCCCTAGCTATATGTTGCTTGCACAATTATTGTTCGTACTATATTACACATTTCAAACTAAATTAATGAACAATCTATATTACATATATTAGTATATTTCTATATACTCTAATTATGATTTACTTAAAATATTTTTTTTCCTTTTGCATCGATTACTATATAATTGTTTATATTGTACCTTTTTGACATACTAATATTTTATTTAGTTATATTAATATTTTATTATTTATAATTTTTTTACTTTAACAGTAACTATCCACCGCATCGCGTGGGTATCTACACTAGTATAAATAAATCCATGTTGCTTAGGGAAATGAAGTTACTATTCTAAACACCATATAGGTAAATCCATGTTGCTGAAATTTAAAGCCTATAATATTTTGTACATAAACTTATTATATAGTGTAATTATAATACACGATACGGGATGCGGTTAGGGCTAATACACTATGCGGGATGTGGTTGGTGCCAGTACATTATGCGGGGCCAGGATGCCACTCCCTCACTCGTCGAAGCGATGCGGTTGGGGCGGTTCGCAGCGGGTCGGGTGGTTGGTGCCACATCCCGACTCACCATGCGGTTGGGTTGGTTGGCAGCGAGTGAGGCACTTCTCTCCAAAGAATGTTGAGCTTAGAAAAAGTTATAATATATTACTTTCTAATTAGTTACGTAAATTAGTTTTTCTTGGTTATTATTCCCATGGCCAAGATAAGCCTGATGGTGTTGTGGAAATTGAACTTGGATACCTATTATTTTTGCTATGACATGCGTACAATACTTTCTACTCACGGATACATCTTCAAAGATAAACACACGCACAACACTCACCTCCTACCAAGAATCCATATGAAAATTTAAGAAATGCCGTTAATTGACTAGTCAGAATTTTTTTAATTTATGAAATATGAACAAATAGCCCACGTATCTTTCAATATTCTCCTCTTTTCATAATTAACAAAAAGATTTGCCTTTTAATTAATATTATTAATTATTAATTATTAATATTAATATTAGAGAGATGGTCTTCATATTGATGCAGAAACACAGCTTAGTAAACTGAAGAAAAAGCACATTTTTCTTTGCTCCATGAGAAATAACTAATTTACTATAGGAATGCATGGAAACTAAATCACACAACATAAGAGATAATCTAATCATGTCTAATCCGGAACAGGCCCAGATTTCAGAGAGTAAACTGGGTCCGAAGCATGACCCAGTCGGACCGAATTGTAAACTAAATTTCAATTATTTTCTCAAACAAATTGCATTGAAACAAATTTTCAATTCAAAGTATTCCCTCAAAAGAATCAAAACAAAAATATTTTAATCATACAGGTACTTCGTATATCTTTTTTATAATAAGCTATTTAAAATTAAAGTATTATGATTTTCAAACTACTAGCAAGAAATCAAGTCGCCAAAAATGATCTAAGACCATAATACACCCCACATGACTCCTAGCATAGACAAACTGGTTTATGCATAAATAAATAAATAAATAGTTACTGCCTCACACCTAATATATGTATAAATAAATATATAGTTATTGCCTTTGTCCCCTAATGGCCGATCACGCTAGCGGAAAACCAGACTAGCACTCGTAGAGATTCCTTCCGTAAGCTGCTTTAAAAGAACAGAAGTTTGCTGTTCCGTCCACTGTTTAGAAAATTTATAATACAGCATTTTCCACCGAGGCGTAGCAAACAGATTATCACGATTAAATGTCATCGACCTGAGGTCTACAGCTTTCGCCAACAACAGCCGAGCGAAGGCCATCTCGCCACAATACCCTTCGAAATTATACATCTTCACCTCCACCAAATGATGGTGCACAAAATCAGAAGGCTTCCATGGTATCGTTGAGCGACTACAATAACTGTCAGAAGTCTTAACCTGTAACCAGAAAAGCAAATAATCACTCCGTCAAGACTCGAGTTACTTTACCTAGCGAATTGCATGCTATTTCTAGAGCAGTGCAACAGTAGAATTCAAATAACTAGTTAGCAGATGCAAAAGATAAAACTGCAGAGGTTAGGGTGCTGTAGTCAACAAACACAAGACAACAATCGCATGAATCTCCCATGTCAGACCAAGCGTAAACCACGGCATGGTAAAGGGTGATTCGAATCACCGGATTGCTGGGGCCTTCATCTATCATCTGTATCATGTAGACTATTCCCGCATACAACTCTTATGCGCCCCCAACATCATCCATCAAAAAATAAGAAAATGGTTGTGGTATCGAGAAAGATTCAAATGCAGACACTCACAAGGCCAGATTTATTGCTTCTTTAAAATTACTATTAGGTTGTTCATATCAACAGGGAATGCAGATATATATGTGAACTAATTTTTTGTGATGTACACACCCCTAATGTCAAATCTAACAACTATTAATTGTAAGAAAATAGAAGGAGGGAGGAACCTTGAAACAAGTTTTTCTTTACCGCATCAATATTTTGTTATGTAATGTAATTAGTTTGACATGAGAAAACAAATAAAAAGTATACACACGACCAGTTCATGCCTCATGAAAAGAGATAATGACAACCGCACACATCAGAATAAGAGTTTGTCATTTAACACGTCACTATACATACAAAATTTCCAATTTACAAAAATGAAGCATGTTTTAATGGATCAAATTTCTGAAGAAGAGACTATGATTTAGACTTCAAAACACTATTCAGCTGAATACAGCTATTAAAATTGTATGCAATTAATTCTGCCTGTAAAATACTGTTCTTCTTAGGTCAATACTTACTGAACTAATCAACGTCAACTTTCAATCAATACATTACAAATCTTAGTTGAAATTTTCGCTACTGTGTTTTAATAAGTTACTTAGGCTTGCTTCTAAGAGAAGCAGCACTGTGACATGATCTAGTTTTTCAAACAACTGAAAGTGGGTGGCCTTAGATTATTCTATAATCGCCAAAACTATTAACTCAGTTGAAACGTCTTAGCACAGCTATGTTCCTAACAAGAGAAATTCTACTTGCTAGCAAGTTATAAACAAAGCACAATGTTGAACCCTACATAACTAATTTATATCCGATGTAGCTCATTCATCTTTGAATCAATTAAAAATTAGTTCCAGATATTGTGCAGAAGAGCATGGTAATAACACGCATAATTACCTCACGTTCAAAATAGTAATAATTGTGCAGAAGAGCATGGTAATAACACGCATAATTACCCCACATTCAAAATAGTAATAATCTCCATAGCAATCTATATGTTGTTGAAGGAAAAGCACTACATCTGGTGACTATCTAGTTTTAAGTTTTCCACACTGTCTATTGCCTACAGAGTTTCAATACAGCTAAAAGATTTATTTTTTACTGCTCTTATAAGCGGATAAAACTTGCTACAGCAAAATAATATAAACTTCTGTCTAGCATTTATTAAATTCTTCAACCCAAACCAAGAGTTCAAACCTTCAATTTATCGATTGCTCTACACGTAGAAAATTGCATGTGGCAAGCTCAACATCAAAATGATGGTAAATTAACGAAGTAAACAACACACATATAATGAGGGGAAAATGCCGACACTACAAATTATTTATAATGGAAAACTTCGATGATGACCACTACCGACGCAAGTGAAGCATGCCAGACTACCAAACTTTGAACCTAGAGATAAAACTAAGAAGTTCCTTTTTTCCGATTTTTACGAATTTAGGCTGTAATTTTCATACTTTTTCTCCAAAGGTCTGGTCTGGCTACCTTCATTTCAGCTAACAGCCCATGCTATCCATGCCATGAGATACAAAATCATCAAATGGGACCAAACATGCAGTAATAGGGATGCCGTCATACTATTTCAAAATTTTTTTTTGTTTGGAAGCCCTTCCATGAGGAGAAATTGCTACCTTCACAGGCTCTTGCTGCACCGGTGAGACAAAAACAAATAGAAATTTGAAACCATCCTTCCCGCTCTACCATCTATTTCTCTTTCTAGTCTCTGACTAGAGGTAGCAGGTCTCAACGTAGCATAATTTGGTAAATTGCAACCAATGCATGATGAGTCTGAATCACTGTAAATAACATTACGTTGTCAGGGTACAGTTACCTTCATTACATTTGTTCCATCTCCACAATTTAAGAGCCTCCTTATACACAGGGATTCTGCTGTCTTCCGAAAAAGCAAAAGCTATTGCACTTTATTACAGAGAAGGGTCCTTTTTTACTTGGACAAGATCAATCTCTTCATAATGACAGAAATTTAAGGCCATGATCGCTTAATTAGGCCCTGATGAGGGGCGATGGCCCTAGCATCTAGCTCAACTGAATTAGGATTTAGGGCTGCTCAAAGAATAAAATTCAATAGCTACAATTTCAGCCACTACAAGGTCGTTAACATGTTCTTCCCTCCCTCCCTCCCTCCCTACCTCTCCAGGGTTAAATTTTGTTTTTATAACTTAAGCTCTTCTTTACAGGCTCTTTTTCACTACATTCATACAGCTTTTATATGTCGATATACTTAAGAATCAATACAGTCATGCCACAATAGTAGCTTTAACATGCTCTAGCTAGAGGCGCAACTAGAGAAACAGTGAATGTCCTAGTAGTAACTCAGAAAATGAACCCAGTAAACACTAAAGATTAAAGAGAGATCAAGTCTTTTGCTTTCATTCATAATTAGGATATATGTAAAACAGATTGAATATGTGCCTAAAAGCAAGCATAAAGTACTTACTATAAATAAATTATAAACGAAGTACAACGTGATGAGGCAATTTAACCGTCCAGTGAAGATCAACAACAGAATGAAGTAAAAAAGTTTTGTTAATGCATGCTTCAAGATCTTTTTAAAAAAAGATCACATGGCAGAGGGAGCATTAAAATAAGTAAAATATTAATTGATCAGGAAAGGGATCTGCCTATAGGTGAAAGTAAGGGCAAGATCAGCATTACGAAAGGGGAAGGCGCACATAAAAAATGCACGACTGCTAAGTATTGATGTGCCTCATAGACCCATAGACCTATCGCTCAGAAGGCAACACTGCTAAGTATTAATGTGCCAGACATCACACTTCTTCTCGCTGATCGTCATCTTCCTTGTTGCCTCTCACAAGATTTTCTTTGTAACCAAAATAACATTGGAAAAGAAACGTTACGGCTATGTATAAGCTAAAGTTTGTCTCGAATTTTGTCCAAGTTAGTCAAACAAGATGCGGAAAATCAATACCTAACATTAAGTACCGTGAAGGTGAGGCATGAAAAAAATGCTAGGATAAGTGATGTGGATTCAGGACAGAAGCTTACGGATGTTTGAAGGGTCTCCAAGAATGGCGCAGCCTCCAACAGTATAGCCATCCAAAGAAGATCCGTCTTAGAATTTATATCAACATTGACAGTCAAATTCTTGAGGCTGCCAAAGCAGGCAGGAAGGCAAGGTACTTTCACATCCTGTACACACGCAACCAGAGAGAAAATGTAAGGAATAGAAAGAAAGTGCATCAATTAGAATAATAAACATGTAATTAATTATTACCCACCACGTAACTCTGAAAAAATAGATTCAGATTTCTAGAGCGTGGGAGATCAGTTGAAAGCTTTCGCAAAATGTAGTTGGTACCAGCGGGATTGGCGTACTTTAGCCAAACATGATCCAGATGAGGAACAGATGTAAACAGCATTGGTGTGTATTGCCCCATGTACTGCAGCCGTTCCAACCTAGGAGCAGAGAGTTCTATGATACGGATTTGCTCACAATCGACTATTGCCAACTCCTTGAGCTGCAAATCTGGAGAGGCTATACTTAAATCAGCGCCGCTAAACGAACAGTCAGCAAGGCATAAGCTCTTTAGACGCCTGCAATTCTGAAGCACACCTTGCATATCATCTTTAGAAATGTCCATATCTTCTAAAGAAAGGCTCGATAAAGAGCCAAACATGCTAAAACCAGCGTGGTTGTGTAATGAGCACCCGCTGAGTTTTAACTTGGTCAGCGAGTATTCCCCGCCGTTCAAGGACAGCGGAGGGAAAATATACTCCTCGGTTAGGTTAGGACCGAGCTTGAGCTTGAGTTCGTGCACACCCTTCTCGAGAGCAGAGCGTATCCATCCATCGACCATCGCTAAATCTTTCTTCTTAGCTGAAAATTCAAGAGAGAGTTTCCTGATCGTCGGAGGGCCATCCTTCAACCCCAGAAAACCGCTGACGCATTTCGAGAAGACACGATGCCGCCTGATTGCCGGGTCTCGTCGAGACTCTGCAGAGGACGGCGGCCCCGCCCGGCGGCCGAGGATCGGCTCCTTAACGAACTTGAAGTCTACGAGCGACTTCCAGACGCACCTCCACCGCCTCGACAGCAAGCTCGTCGCCACAGCCGTCCTCACATCGGTTCGCTCCAGGATGCAGGCCAGCAAGTGATCCGGCAACTTGCTGATTCGATCTCGCTCGGTTTGGCACTAAAAACACGGATTTTTACCAACAGGCCAAAACTTTATATATATATATATATATTTGGGAAAAAAAAAAACAAAAACTCACGAAAACATCCCGAAATAGGCATAAGCCGGGTGGAGAGGCTCACCTCTGTACCGCTCTCGCCGCTCGTCCTCTTCCGCTTTCGATGAAGAAGCGAAGGAGGAGAAAGCGATCGAGAAGGAAAAGAATCCATCATCTAAAGAGAGTTTTTGAAGGGCCAGCCAGGACCTCTAGGTTGATGGGAGGACGAGCAGAGGTAGATGACTGTAACACCCCGTGGCAGCCACAACCACAAGAACCAGGGAGGCGAAGAAGAAAGGAGGAGCGTCAAAGTATTAGGGTAGAGGAGGGCAGAATCCAACAAGATCGAACAACAGCCGAGGGGACAATAATTCTATGATGGGAATTAGTTTGGACACGGTGCCGGATGGGCGCCACATGGCACAGGCGCCACGCGGCGCCCATCCACCACCGCTCTCCCAATAATGGGGAGAGCAGAAAAAAAATAAAACTTTCTGGGTGCACCTGGTGCATCTGTACCAGATGCACTATAATTGTAATTTTTTAAATTTTTTAAAATTGTAACTTAATATGTTAGCATCTATGTTATGATTTAAAATTTATATGGTCTATAATTCATAATTGTTGAAATAGAAAATTAAAATTTTAAAATATTTTTTTTTTCGTGGAATAGCATGAAAAATTTTTATTATTCCTATTTTTTTTTTCAAAACCAAATAGAGTTTAAAATTTTAATTTCTACAATGATATCTAATTTCTATTTAGTTTTGAAAAAAAAATAAATTATTACATAAAATTATAATTTTAAAAACTAAAAATTTAAAATTTAATTTTATGGTGCACCTGTATAGATGCACCAGGTGCACCCATACTTCCGAGCAGTGGTGGATTAGTTATGACTGAGTATTTAATAGAAAAAAGACATGCTATTATCTGATAATTATTCTTGAAGACCCAATATTTCTACTGAAATGCTGATGGAACAAAATTTGTGTGAAATCAATGGTGGCGATGATGACGGTTTTTAATATTTGAAGGATTGCTTTTTTTTCCCATGTGCAGTGATGTCGGCTTTAGTATTCTGAATTAGTTTTCGAAAATTGTTGCGTGATATTTGCCATCGGTTCTCTGTCACGGTGCCGATACCTATCAAAGACGACGGGTTTCTAAGAATTGTTGCGTGATATTTGCCATCGGTTCTCTGTCACGGTGCCGATATATGATATTCCTATCGAAGACGACGGGTTTCTAAGAATTGTTGTGCGACATTTGCCATCGGTTCTCTATTATGGTGCCGATATATGGTATTCCTGTCGAAGACGAAGGGTTTTCGGAAATTGTTGCGTGACATTTGCCATCGGTTCTCTGTCGCGGTGCCGATATATGGTATTTTTGTGGAAGACGACGGATTGCTTTGTGTGTATCCCGATGTTGAGATCTCTAGGGGAGATAAAATTACCGAGTCACAAGTTTGCAACTTTTGCTAAATATTTTTGGAGTCTGAAAAGATCATTAGTGTGGCTGAATCTAATTAATGATTTCGATAAATATTTTATTTTTTTGGAAAAACTTTTAGTAATTTTTAATCTCTTATGCTGAAAAGCTCATTGATGTGTTTGAATCTAATAAACATATTTCTACAAATATTCTACAAATATGAACTATTTATATGTTGGCAAATTTATAAAACTAACATCTATCTTATTGGCTATTCAATTACTTAAATTCTTTTTGTTTTTTTTAATTTCCAATGCATTTTTTTTTATAAACCTTTCCAGTATTTTAAAGTTTTTTTTTCTTATTATTTTCTTTTATATAAAATTTTCAAATCTCTTAGATTTCGTAGCAATAAATTACTTTAAATTAAGCCATGTTACTTTATTAAATTTCAAATTCACAAATTTGATACACTTTCACTTAATGCATAGTTGAAAAAAAAAATATTAATAACTGTAATAAATTACTGTCGAATAAACTATCCGCCGCAACGCGCGGGTCACCTTAACTAGTCTATACATTATTTTTCATAAACTTTTGCCACATGGCGAATCCTCCTTCAACCTTGCCTTCCATCCTCCCACTCTCATCTCTATCCAATACTTCATCTTTCTAACCCCCTACCTCTCAATTAATGTGTTTATATAGTTCCATCTCCACCCAATACTTCATCTTCCTAATCCCTACCTCTCAATTAATGTGTTTACATGGTTCCACCTTCATCCAATGCTTCACCTTTCTAACCCCCACCTCTCAATTAATATATTTATATGGTTAGTCAGCTAAATAAATAGATTCTATAAGAACAAATGAGTAAAATAAAATTTTTTCATACTTTTTTTTCTCATATTGTTTTCTTTTTCCTTTTTTTTTTCTCAGCGCACAAGAAGGATTCATGTTTTGTAACTTTTTAAAATTCTTTTTCTGTTCTTTTAAAGTTGTGTGTGGATTGAAATTAAGGTTCCGAAGATCGCAGCCGGGCTCAGCAGAAGGAAGTGATGATGGATTTGGAGTCAGTAAAAGGGAAGAAGCAGCGAGTGTGGGAGTATTTATACGGGATAGACATGATCGTGACTAGGAAGGAGCTCGACACTAGCGACGAAGGCGACGTAAAAATCGGGATTCGCCTGCCAAATGTCGACGACGCGATCAAAGTGTGTATGGGGTAGAAACTCTTTTGTTGCTTCTTTCATTATTGTTATATGTAATTTATTTACTAAAATTATAAATTTACTACATCTATGCCTATATCTGTTTTATATATTCTATTTGTATTTATTGAAGTCTCATGTAAGTCAAAAAAATTTAAAATTTTTATTTTGTTTATATTTTGTCTTCTATAATATCATTCCGCCGCAATGCGCGGATAATTTTACTAGTGCCCTGTAATGCAATCAATAAGACCATCTTGAGCATAGTTAGCAAAGGAATTCACATTTGGTATCCGAGGTCCCAATTTCAAAAACTAATTACTTTATACTTTTCACTAAATTTATTTCTAAAATATTAATAAATTGAATAAGATGCTTCCTTAAAAAAAAATTAATAATAACATCGCTTGAGAAAAGAGTATATTATCTAATAAAATTTAAAGTCTAATTGCCAAATTAAACATTTGTTTGCAATGTAAGAAAAAAGTGGAGATCCTTGTACATCTTTTCTTTTTTTGGCAATTGTTTTTTTTTTTAAAAAATGAAATTGGTGATTGATGGTGGAGGCCTTACACGGTCCACTGATGACGTGGTAGACCAGGTGGAGACAATATTTTCCGTCTGTGAGCCCGGCCCATCCGGTCTAGCTAATTGAACTAGAGAGGCCCACAAATATTCGGGTCGGGTCCATGTTTAACACGATCCGATATCAACAATTGATCCAGCGAATACGGTCATTTTAGATCTAATCCAGGCTTTCGGCCCCAATCCGAAACCGACACAGAACCGACACCATCTGGGTTTTTCCCAGGCCTTATGATAGCCCATAATGAAATTCACCTGGTTAGGAATTTTTTTTTTTCACTAAATTACGAACTAAAAAATAAATTTTAATACTATTTTTTTCGGTTTCATTTATCTAGTGATATAAATAGCTCGAAATCAGCAGCTATAATAAAAATCTTACAAAAATGATGATATGATATTAAAATTTTAGATCAAAATTATTAATCATGTTTTATATAGTATAAAAATATTTCTATCAAAATTTTACATGATTTGAATATTTTTATATTATTAAACTTACAAACGGCTTATTACAACTATTGAAATTGTTGAGTTTGGGCTTCTTTGATCACAAAATTTATTTATAAATTTAACGAAATCGATTGTTGATTCAGAAATTCTAACATTGAAAACAACTTGATAATGCGGAGACCATTGTACTTCTAAAAACACATAAGTTTAGATCTTACTATCTTAGTTATAGTATGTTTAGAAATGTGCAGGAGTCTAAACAAGTCGAATTGTTTTGCAATTTATTAGCCTCTCACATCGAATTTAAGGTATATATGAATCGAAGCAATGAGCATAAAATAATTTCCATAATAATTCGACCAAACATATTAATTTAATAACATATTAGCTGGGTAAACTTCAAATACCATTCATGTAATTCCATACTTTTTCACTTTATTATCCAGTGATTTAAAGTGTATCAATTTAGTACCCCTATAGTTTTATTTTTCTCTTTTCGTTAGCCCCTCCGTTAACTTTTCGTTAAATCACATATAAAAAACTTCAGATACCTACCTATAATTTATCAAATATTTACTTTAGTATCTTTTAGTTTTAACTTTGTCACCGATTTAACAAAAAAAATTTAGTAGAGAGTATAACAAAAAGAGAAAAATAAAATCACAAAGTATGAAAGTGATACACTTTAAATCATAGAATACTAAAGTGAGAAAATGTTAAACTACAGGGATCAAGTTTTTCCTTAATTTAATTTACACATGATATTCCAACAGTCACAGTTAAAAGAGCCCCGTTACACCATCAGGAGCATATCTCTTACATGAATTAACACATGGTTTTCCCCAGTGTAAATTTTTTTTTAAAAAAAAAAAGAAATAAAAAATGAGAATTTTTTTTTTTTGACTGTGTAAGAAGGTTTAATTAGCACGGTATTTGATCAATAAAGCACTGCATAACGTTTACGGGGATCTGAATGAGATCGATAGCTAAATTTGCTATCCAAGCGAAGCACACACAGCACGGGCATATCATAGCCACTAATGTTCTGCAAAAAAATAATAATAATAAAAAAGAAGAAGAAGCAATATTTAGGGTTTAACGAAGATTCAATCTTAACAAAGAGGTGCATTAGACATATATATTATTTGCAAAGTTTAAGAAATTGTATATTTACTTTTCTAAAATTTAGGTCTCGTTTGATATTGCTGTTTTTTTTTAAAAAAAAAAAAAAAACTAATTCTTCGTGGTCTGGTATACCAGTATTTTTTTTATTAGTTCGCATTCTAAATTTAAAAAAGTGGGTTAATGAAATTTGGCTTTTCGCATATGAAGCTATGAAATACCTTCAAAGAAAAATAGATAGAAAAGAAACGTTTTATTAGGTTTGTGGTTTGTAGGAGACAATGTAGAAATAAAGTAAAATAAAAATATGCGCAAATAAACTGATATTATACGCAATAATCTAAACTTTAGAAAAGTAATTAAATATACAATTTTGTGATTCAATATTTTTATATTTAACACTTTTACTCACGTCTGAACTCGAGACTTTTAATTTGCAAGACCCATAACGTGGACTTAAATTAAATGGGAGAAAATTAGAAATAACTGTTGCACTGTAAAAATTTAAGCTGTTAGA
Source organism: Ananas comosus (assembly GCF_001540865.1). NCBI lineage: Eukaryota > Viridiplantae > Streptophyta > Magnoliopsida > Poales > Bromeliaceae > Ananas > Ananas comosus. The sequence continues at coordinate 8,803,506 of NC_033631.1, read as the reverse complement.
GAACGATGTTTATATATTTTTATATTTAACAAATTCTGAAAGAAGAAGAGTTACCCGACGATCCATACGGCGACGCCGAACAAGGAGATAATCAATGAAAGAAGAGCAAAGGGCAAGCCTATCAAGAATCCCAGGGGCCTGCAATCAACCATGCCTGCAGGGCTTTCTCTCTTTCATTTCGTTTCCTGCATTCTAATCCTTCCTTCCTGTGCTTCTCTTTTCTCTTTTCCTATTTTCTCCTAGCATTAGTTAGGCAATTTTTTATCTTTCCTTTACTTTTTTTTTTTTCTTATTTCTTTAATCTTTTTGAAGAATTGGGGTTTTGTTAATTTTTTTAAAGTTTATTTATAGCAAAGAGGGGAGGATATTCTCGCATTTTAAGGAGGAAACAATGATCTATAACTGCCTAAAATGCTAGAGAGAGTATCTTAAATAAGATTTTTTTTGTTTTTACACATTTTCTATTGGTGTATGTATCATGAAAATTAACAAAACCCCAATTCTTCAAAAAGATTAAAGNTCTTTAATCTTTTTGAAGAATTGGGGTTTTGTTAATTTTTTTAAAGTTTATTTATAGCAAAGAGGGGAGGATATTCTCGCATTTTAAGGAGGAAACAATGATCTATAACTGCCTAAAATGCTAGAGAGAGTATCTTAAATAAGATTTTTTTTGTTTTTACACATTTTCTATTGGTGTATGTATCATGAAAATTAACATCTTATTATTAGTTTTTATAGTGAAAAGTAGTTCAATCTAATCTTTACTTCTCAATTCTTAACTCTATTTCCCATATTTTACACTTAAAAATGTGCTTCATCAAGATTGGAGTCTGACTGCTATACTATCAGTAATACGAACGTCTCGGTGCTACTAAGTTGTTTTCAATAATGCAGCATCCAAATCGACGGTCGACTCTGTTAAACTTTATATATAATATTGAAAGTATGTGAAAACTAAGTTTTATAATTTTTCGACATTATTTACTTATCAAACGAGTAGTCTAAAAATAAACTACTGAAAATAAAAATTTTATAAAAAAATGATGATAAAAGACTTAAATTTAAAATCAGATGTACTGATTTTACTCTAGATAGTGAAAAAAAAAAATGCTACAAAATATATCATCAGATTTGAATTGTTTTACACCATTAAATTAACAAACGTATCACGTTGACCATTAAAATTATCAATTTTAAGACCTTTTGATCGCTAGCCAAATAATGTCGAAAAATTATAAAAATTTAGTTTTCAAATACTTTCAATAGTGTAGATCAAATCTAACGAAGCCGATCGTTGATTTGGAAGCAAGCATTATTGAAAACAACTTGGAATGCAGCATGGAGACCTCTGTACTACTGATAGTATAGCAACCTAGCTCCCAAGATTGATACTATTTGTATGATCCGTAGATATAAAATTTTTCAATGTAAAGATGGTATCAGGAGCTACACTTTTAAAATTGACCTAATGTACATACCTTGGCATGCTCGATTCATAAACTAAATAAATAGCCTAGATGATCATATGTACATAATTTCTTATATTTAATAATAATAATTATTGAATGTAGGAAGTTGAGAAAGAAAACTAGATATACACTCTATGGCCTTTGTTAGAGTTTGAGAAATTAAAACCATGACCTTTGTTTTCTTTTTTTCTTTCAATTACTTTACAAAACTCAGAACTTTTTGCTTTAACTCTACATTAAAAAAAAATGAAATAAATTTTTAANTTTCTTATATTTAATAATAATAATTATTGAATGTAGGAAGTTGAGAAAGAAAACTAGATATACACTCTATGGCCTTTGTTAGAGTTTGAGAAATTAAAACCATGACCTTTGTTTTCTTTTTTTCTTTCAATTACTTTACAAAACTCAGAACTTTTTGCTTTAACTCTACATTAAAAAAAAATGAAATAAATTTTTAAAAACTTTAAAGAGTCAAAGAATAATATTTTTAATATTTTATATATATTCAAATCGTTTGCTCTTACTTAAATAATTCATTACATCACCTATAATTCTCGGATAAAACATTAGTAGGGAGATCCCCAATAATGCCTCGTTGGGAAGCCTCGGATCTATTGTTACTTGTTAGTTTTATCTCCATTCAATAATTTGTTGAATAATATTTAAATACTAAATTTTTAAAAATAATTTTAGAAGGAAGAATTATAATTCATAGATAGAAATAAATATGACATGTAATGATAAATTAAAGCTTCTTAATGAAGTGTCGTTGAAAAGCTCCTTACTAAAATTTTTCTATAATTCTTACCCTCGTTGGTCAAAAATTTGTAGACAAACAAAAATTGACTATCATGTGCATCTACGACTCAATAATAATGTTGTCTGCAAGTGAGAAAAGGAAGTTTTTTACCGACCATTCCTAGAGCAAATGACAAAAGATTTGGTGGTTGGTATCCGAGGTTTCAAGTTCGAATCCTAATTGATTCACATTTTCAGCTAAGTTTATTTCTAAATGAAGTAAATGAAGCGGATAGCGTGCAAAAAAAAAAAAACAAAAAAACAAAACACGCAAATATATAATAAGTAGGGCAGTAAAAAGTTCAAGAATCTGTTTGAATGTGTATTTATATGAAAAAAAACTTCATCTGCACCATAGGATGCTATTAAATAACAACTAAAACCTATAAATGTTGACAAAAGCACGCACAAAAGTTAAGTAGCATTTAATTAGCTGGTGAATTTGAGCCAAAATTTGTGGTTGACAAAATGACCAAGTTGGTGCCCACCCTTTTGACCAATGTCTCAAAATACAATATATTATATATTATCTAATATCTAATAACCAGCGTAAATGACGGGGAGGAGTTTGGTGTTGAAAATGGTTGCAGTTTGATATACACTGACACATTAGGGGCTTTTTTAGCATTCCGCCCCCTCTTATTATTATTATTATTATTATTATTATTATTATTATTTTGCAAATAATTCTGGTAAATTTATATTTGTAAGAAATACTCCTTCTTGTTGCACAAGCCTCACGTTGAAATTTCAAGTTAAGTATCGTAATTTAATCACCGTATATAAACACGATGAATCATTTACTGTATTTTTTTTACTTTAGCAATATGCGGACTACTGTATTCTTTTTTCCTTAATAGTGTGTGGACTAATAAGTCAAAAAAAAAAAAGCAGTAATTTATTTATGATATGGTGTTCAACTTGTGTCTGTCTACAATGACGCTTAATTGCGTGATAAGAAAAAAAATTCATTCATGTAAATATAAATTTGCAAGGAAAAAAAAATTGCGTGACAAGAAAAAAAATTCATTCATTCTTGTACATATAAATTTGCAGACAACATTTGCAAAAAGAAAAAGGCTATAAATGCAAAGTGATAATTAGCTAAGTTTAGAGAGAGAGAGAGAGAGAGAGAGAAAAACATGAAGACGCGAAGAAGTTTTTGATTAGGGATGTCAATGGATCAGATTAATTCGGGGCTGATTTTTCGAAAACCCAAATCCGAAATCTAAATTCGAAAACTCAAATTTGAAATAATTATTTTTTTATCATATTTCAAAATATATTATATTAAAATTTAAATTTTTATAATGCAAGTGCAAATATAATATAAAAATTTATATACATTACACAATATATAAAATTAATTCTGACTTGGATTAGATTTGGGTTCGGGTCGGAAATGGAAAAATCAACATCCAGTAATTTAAATTCATCGGGTTTTTTTTATATTCATATTTGTAATCATATTTGTTTAGCATCAGATAAATCTATCCCGTTCAAATTCGGATTCGAATAAAATTTTGGGTGTATGTAACCATTAACATTACGCTTGGCTTCTAATAAGTGTGCAAAGTAGTTGCTTTGCTAGCTCTTAGCAATCTCAAAAATGAAAATAACAAACACTAGCTTGTATTCTTGTAATGAGTCCAATGCCTTTTCACAAAAAAGTCCAATGCCTTTTTTCCCTTGAAATAAAATATTTATTAGATTTTTTTTTCTTTTTTCCTAAATTTACTATTTGTACTGTCAAATATTAGTATGTAGAAATAGATTTTTTGGTTAATTATGCAACATCTATTTAAGCATGTTTTAATGAATTAATATCTCAGTACCAGAAATTTCCTCTCAGTACAATATATATCTTGGGTCAAAAGTAGAAGAGGCACTTCATTGTATAACAATATAAGAGTCCGGCTACTATGCTATCAACAGTACCAAGTATTTTGTACTATCAAATTTTTCGCCGTTGGATCTACATTTTTAACCATTTGCACTCGTTAAATTATACTAGTCAATCACATATCTCTTCATCCAAAAGTCGAAAACCTAATAGCACCGATAATTCGGTGCTATTAACAGTATAATAGGCTAGTTCTAATAATAAAATTAAAATGAAAAGAGGTGTAAATGATGGCGTATATGAAAGCTAGAATAAGTTTCTAAACACAATATTGCAAATAAAATACATGAACAATAACTAAAACGTAAAAGCTTTGGTTTTCATTTTGATTTTAGTTCTCTTCTAATTATACAATTTGGTGCTACATCAGATTGATTCATATTATTAGTGAAGTGCTTTCTAGAAAAGCAGGACTTTTTTCGAAAATAACCCTGTAAAATTTCGTATTTGCCAAACTAATCCTGTGAAATTTTTATTTGTGAAACTAATCCTCCTTTCGCCACGTGGACGCCACGTCAGGGATTCCTCAAAAAGACGGTGAATCGTTCACCGTCTTTGATATTTGTTGTGAGGGCGGTGAATGGTTCACCGTCTTCATAAGATGGTGAACCATTCACCGTCTTTAGTATAAATCCCTACACTGCGCAAATCTTTCCAAGTCCATAATATGGTGTCCTTGATAAGACGGTGAATCGTTCCCCGTCTTCTCGAGGGCACAGAAAAGACGAACGTGAGAAAGCAGAAAGGGAAAAAGGCGGAAAGAAAAATTTTGTACTAAAGGCGGTGAATGGTTTACCGTCTTCTAAAGACGGTGAACCATTCACCGCTTTTACAACAAATTACAAAGACGGTGAACGATTCACCGCCTTTTTGAGGAATCCCTGACGTGGCGCCCACGTGGCGAAAGAAGGATTAGTTTTACAAATAAAAATTTCACGGAATTAGTTTGGCAAATACGAACTTTCACAGGATTATTTTTGAAAAAAGTCCAGAAAAGCACATGCAGCGTGCCCAACATGCCATCATGCATGCCCCACCCCACACCCCTCCACAATCCCCGCATCATCACCCGCCCCTACCTCTCTCATCATCTACGTTTCTCCCTCACTCATTTTTTAATTAATTAAGGGCCCATTTTTTTTAGTATTAATTAAGATCCATCTAACTTTAATAGAATAAGATACAGTAAGAGCGAAAATATATAAAAACATGCTTTTTTTTATCTAATTTTCTATTCAGTTTTTTAAAAAAAAGTATGTTATGCAGAGTGTGATATTATAAAAATAAATAAATAAAATATTTTTTCAACATTTTTTTAAGAGAACCGTAGCATGCTACCAGTTTCACTTATTCTTTTAAAAATAAACTTAGCTAGAAATGTGAATCAACTAGAATTCGAATTTAAGACCTCAGATACCAACCACCAAGTTATTACTGGCGCTAAAAATGGTCGGTCAGCGAATTTTTTGTATTATATGTAATGCAATTTTTTCCGCAATCACGCTACTTCGTACTATGTAGTAACAAGTTTTTCTTACTTATTGGACTAATTATGAAACCAATTAACTAACTAATCCTCACTCCCTCCCTCTCTATATATATATATCATACTTGGGAGACACTATCATGCATCCACACCCATCAAAACCTCTTATGGCTTCCTCCATGAAGCTGTTCTTCCTCCTCTTCCTTTCCCTTTCCTTCTCCTTCTCGCGAACACAGGCGAGAGAAGGCCGGTTCTTCTTCAACAAGACGACACGACCCGCAGATCCCACGGAGGCAACGCCGACCGCAGAAAAAATCGATGGGCCTACGACGCTTCCCCCGCAGAGCCAGAACGGCTACGGGCTCTACGGTCGCGGCCCCGAACAATCCTCACCGACCACCACCACTTACTCCGACGATGCACGCCGCTACAACGGTAACAACAATCTACCGTCAAACTTTCCCAACACCGAGCTCGCGAACGAACGGTACGATGAAAAGAACAACTATAACGACCGATACGACAATGCGAACAACAAGTTTGATACCGAGAGGGGGCGACGGTACGGCATGAGCGACACGAGGTTTTTAGATAATGGGAGGTACTATTATGATGTTAACGCTGAGAGATATGCGTACAATGGTAATGATAAGTGGAATGCGAGGAGGGGGAGTAATCAAAAGGAGTATGGGGTTTATGATAATCAGGTTGGTAACAAGAGAGGTAAATATGGAGATGAAGCGTATGGATATGGGAATAGTAAGGAGTATGATAATGGTGCAATGGAGTACCAAAACAACCAAGAGAACCAAGAAGAGTACGTGCCTTAAAGTATTAATTGATGATCACCATGCATGCACGAATGATCTTTTGTTAATTAATTAAGCTTGCTTGTGCCGTGTTTATTTTGTAATTTGAGTGAACACTACATGTAAGACTATATGTTTAAGTATTTTAAGTCCGTGTTTGGTGCTTTACGTATTCGTATCAATGAATATCCAAGGAATCAATGCTGAGGATTAATTGAATAAGAATGTTGCAATACTATCTGAAATTCTCCATAACCAAATGTTAAAAAGCATGTTTGGCGCTAATTGTTTCTACTGCAAGTAGTAAAGAATTTAAGGATCGGTTTCTGAAGTCCAACATTTCAAGTCTTGTCTTTTCACATTTACAATTCAGTTCATCTTTTTAAAAAAAAAATAAATGAAATGGATAGTATACTATCTTTCTCACTCAAAAATTTGTTCAACAATTCTCATTTTTTTTCCAGTTTATCAGCTTCTTCCGACTCGCATGGGCCTACTTCGCGCCTTTTCCTACTCCTACTGGCATCGACTTAGTTTTCCAAAAATATTTTAAAAAATAGTTTTTTTTACCTGAAAAAGTATTTTCTGTTCGTTTTGTATTTAGAAAAAGTAATTTTTCTTAAAAAAGAATTTAGATTTTATGAAAAAATAGTAAATTTGATTTGTTTTCTCAACATTTTGTTGGAAAAATAAAAATTATGAAATAAATTCCCCCTAAATCTCTATTGTGATCACGGGCACCTGACAGTTAAGATTCCTCATCTCCCATCCACAGTGGACTACAAGGAAATTTCATATAGCTTCTTAAATAGTTTTGAATGAAAATTTTAACTTTTGAATCATCACATTTGTGAAAACTTTGTAGAATATATTTATTTATTTTTATTATTTTCCATAGAAAATTAAAATTTTATAAGTTATGATAACATGCTAATTGAAGGTTCTAATTTGATCATTTGTACCGCTGGTTAAATTAGTGAACGACTTTTACTTTAGTTTACAATTTAAGTATTATTTTTTTTCCTTTACTTCTGAAAAAGAATAAAGAAACGCTAATGGTAACCCTTCGAGCCTACGAAACTAGTAATATTATCGGTGAACATATTGAACAATATAATAGAGAAGTAAAGATTGTGAATACCGGTACCGTACTTCAAGTAGGCGACGGCATTGCTCGTATTCATGGTCTTGATGAAGTAATGGCAGGTGAATTAGTAGAATGACCTAATATTCTTTTTGGGTTAGTAACCAATTTTGAATTTTAAAATATTGTTTTCAATGGGGAGAGTAATGCTACTATACACTACAGTAAATGAGTAGATTCAAAATGATATTATGCAATGAAAAATATGATTAAATTCAGAATCTACTCTTCCACCCACATTAAACATTGAAAAACCATTTGACGTATCATTTGCTCAACACACTAACACCTATTTAGCCTTAAAAGGGCAAATTAACTTTTACATTCTCTGGCAAAATTCCTCCAAACTTCTAACTTATACAATCTCCTTAATTAAGAGGAGAAACAAGCATTTTGTGACACAGTATTTATTTGATCAATCACAATTAACTTGTTTCTCTCTGAAATTTCGAAATCTACAACCTAGAGAGAATCCAGCTGCTATCCTTTTAGGAGGATAGGGACCTTCGTCCTATCAAATCGTTTTGATGATAGAAATTCCGAATCGATGACCGAAATCGTTGAAATTGATCTAGAGTATTTGAATTATCTAGAAACTAAATTTTATAAATTTTAAAATTTATTTACATAGTGATCAAAGAATTGCAAAATTGATAATTTTTTACGGCCTATATGAGCCATTTGCTTATTTAACAGTGTAAAATAATCCAAACTGGTTGAATTTTTTATAGAAAAATTTTTTATACACTGTTAGATCTACCCTTTTTATCATTTCTATCTGTTAGATTATATTATTCAACCAACCACACACTCAATCCTAGAGGTCCCAGACTCCCACATCATTCTAACTGCACATCCCTTAATCTAACAATCAAAAATCTACAAGCACCAATAACTTGGTACAACCATTGTCTCTAAAGCAAGTGGAAAAGGGCTTGGTGATTGGTACCTAAGGTCCCAAGTTCGAATCCAAGTTGATTCACATTTCCAGCTAAGTTTATTTCTAAATGAAATAAACGAAGCGGGTAACGTATTACCTATCTCTCAAAAAAATAATAATAATAACTTGATACTTTTAAAAGTATAATAACTCAATTATATATATATATATATATATATATATATATATATATATATAGAACAAGACTAATATACTATTAATAGCATCAAGTTATTAGTGCTACCAAGTTTTTGGCAATTGGATTAAGAGATATGCGGTAAGGATGATGTGGGCCCCCTAGGGTTGAGTGGGTGGTTGGTTGAATAGTATGATCTAACGGATGAAAATAATTAAAATGATAGATCTAATGGCGGAAAACTTTATAGCACCAAGTGCTTCGTACTATTAATAGCATAGTAATCAGACTCTCTCTCTCTCTCTCTCTCTCTCTCTCTCTCTCTCTAGAGAGAGAGAGAGAGGCTACTATGGTATCGGAAGCACGGAGCCTTCCGTGCTTCCAGCTCGTTTTCGATGTTGCGACTTCCGAATCGTCGATCGGCTCCGTTAAACTTGATCTAGAGTATTTGGAGTACCTAGAAAATAAATTTTATTATTTTTCGATATCATTTGCCTAGTGATCGAATGGGCTCAAAATCAACAAATTTCAATGGCCGTAGTGAGCCATTTGCAAGTTTAACGGTGTAGAAATATCCAAATCACGTGAAATTTTGATAGAAAATTCTTTATACTATATAAAACAAGATCAATATCTTTGATTTAAAATTTTAATGTCATATTATTACATTTTGTAAGATTTTTATTTTCAGCCGTTGATTTTGAGCCCCTTCGTTCACTAGGCAAATGATATCGTAAAATCATAAAATTTATTTTCTAGATACTTCAAATACTCTAGATCAAGTTTAATAACAGAGCCGATCGACAATTCGAAAGTCGCAACATCGAAAATGAGCTGGAAGCACGAAGGCTCTGTGCTTCCGATAGATAGTAGCCTCTATATATATATATGTATAAGGCCATGGCTACTATATCTATAATGAGTTTGGAGATCTCGTACTCATAAGTTGTTTTCAATGATGAGCTTCGAATCGACGATCCACTCCGTTAAATATATCTAAACTATTTGAATTTGTAGAAAAATAAATTTCGTAAATTTTCGAAATAATAAAGTCCATCAAGTGGGCATAAAATGAACGTAAAAAACGAACGACGTTCATAAAAAAGAATGATCGATCTTCAATTCAGATCATCAGTTATTGATCTTTATCTATATAGTGAATATAGAATTTTTTATTAAAAATTCAAAAATTCGATTCTTTTACACCGTTAAACTAGCAAGTATCCCATACCGGCCGTTAAAAATTGTCAAATTTGTGACCTCTTGATCGTATGGTAAATGATGTCGAAAAATTATAAAATTTGATTTCTAGAAGTTTTAAATGCTGTAAATAACGTTTAACGGTGTGGATCGTCGATTCGGAAGCTCTATCATCGAAAACAACTTATGAGTATGAGGGCGATCGTACTCATAATAGTATAGTAGCCGGACCCTATATATATATATATATATATATATATATATATATAGAAAAGAGACTAATACATGTAATGAAAAATTAAAGTTGATTGATTAATCACAAATAGCCCATGATCTCAAAAGGACAAATGTATAGTTTGACAATATAAATATTCTTATGTGATTACCAAGAATCCAAGATCCTAAATTTCCTGTAAATAGCTCTGCACTTTAAGTAGTGCTTCTACGATCGACTCGAAATTCGTACAGCTAGTTTAACACTTCTTTGATTGGCTCGAAATTTATACAGCTAGTAAAATAATAGTAGAATTAAGGAAATTTTAGATTGGATGAGACATTATTATTGATGAGTTGTGTTATTCTCGCCTATTCAGACAGATATTAGCACACTTTGATGGTAAAATTATCCACAGCATTTTTTTTTTCTTTAAAAATTTAAATATTCATCAATTTTTTTATTTTTTTTATTTTTTTGGAGAAAACCTAAGTTTTCAGTTCACATACCACTATTCTATACTCGAGAATGCCGAATCGTTGGTGCGCACCATTAATTCCAAAAGTTCAAACTGTTAGAAATATACAATCAATTCACTTAAAATGTACAGATACAGCGCCCACGGGTCTCGATTGTGACTCGATCCAATCAGCCTCACGCCATTTCGAACATGATTCGACTCACCCAGCCTCACGCCATTTCGAACATGACTTGGCTCAACATGATCTCCTGTCACAGGGCAGGATGTTGACCCATTTAAGCCAAAAGAGAATAGTTGAGGAGAAAAATAAAGTTATTTTTAGAGTGGTTCTAATTAATTTGTATAACAATTTCATACCATCGCCGTATGGCTTAGTTGAAACTGAGCTGAATTTCTATATAAGATCTAGTTTGACGAAACTAAATTGCATTCCTATATAGTTTAAATAGTCCAAATTGAAGCCCATTTTATGTCCAATGATCGGCTGTTTGGATATAAAAAATAAAATTTTAATAGAAAATACTGTTCCTCTACTATTAATTATATACTAACTAATCTATGAATACGATTATAATCGTATTTGAAATATAAATGGTTTTAATTATTTTCATAGAAAAAAAATTAAAAAAGTTATAAAAAATCCAGAAAAAACAATTAAAAAAATAAACTCAAATGGTTTTTTTTTTTTTTTCCTCTCCCCATGGCTCTCTAATCTCCACAAGAATATGCTGCTTCTTCCTTTTCTTCTCCGTGTTATGCTTTTCCTTATGACAGGTATAAAATGTTTTGGAGCTTCGGATTTGCTTCAGATCGAGCTAACAAGCGAAGACTTTTGGTGGATTTTGTATCTATTAACTTTAGAGATAGAAAACTCTCCGCAGGGATGCAAATGGATCCAAGTTGGTGGAGCTCCTGTCCCGATCCGTTCCGAATAGGACGGTAAGTAGGAACAAAAAAAATAGAAAAATATAACTCGTTCCGATCTGCCAAGTAAATGAAGCAGAAAGCGGGAGATCCTTTTCTTCCTTCAATCCATTCTGATTCGTCAAAAATTCGTCAAAAATCTGCTTCCGCTCCAATCCGCCCCTAATAAGACAATAAGTGAGAACCAAAAATAAAATAAAAAATAACCCGCCCTGTCCCGATAAGAAATGGAGCGAGATGTGAGAGAACCCTCCCGCACCCGGATCTGCCCAGTTTGCCTCCCTAACCATCGGTAAGGATGTTTGATAATATATTTTGCTATCTTACAATTATTAAGCCAAATTAATAGAAAACTTGACTAAATCTTTGGTCGCACATTAAGCTTCTTCTATAGATAGAAAAAATTATACTTAAATTATACCATTTATACAAAACTTGTACTATTTATATTACACCATGATTTGGGGTCAGCTCGCTCGTATTCGACTCAATAACAGCTCGAATACATATATTTTATATTTATATATATAAATAAATAATTATATTTATATAATATAGATTTATATTATTTGATTTTTAGTCCAAACTAAATATAAAGCCTAACTTAATTATAAAAAAAATTATTTATTTGTAAAGTTGTAAGAATTAGATCAAAGTTTAATGAATGACATTTTATAAATTTATTTTTTATATATATTTTTTAATTTTTTTAATTTATTCGTGGGTCAGCTCGTGATCGGTTTATTAAATAAATGAACCGAAGACGAGCTGAATTTCTCAGCTCCATACTTTGATGAGTCAGCTTGATGGCTCATTTATGAAACGGGAGCAATCCCTAGCCCATTCGGGTTCGGCTGGTTCACACCTAAGGGCACATTAATCGGGCCAAAACGGGCTAGAAGCCGGCCCGGCCTGGCCCTTCGGCCCGGAAGGCACGGGCCTTGCCGGGCCGAGCTCCGGACCGGCCCCTTAAAATATTTATTTTTTAAATTTTTTTAAACAATCTATATAATATAATATTTCTCATCTTATAATATATATATATAATAATATAATATATATATATATATCATATAATTGAGCGTAATTTTACAGTCATTACTCCCTGATGCTATTAGTGTTTTTAGCCATTGACTCTATCTCTTGATATCTAATAGGCCGCTTTGATCAAATTAGTATCCAAGTCCTACCACCACCTACCACCATCATCTCAATCTCACATCTCTCCATCCAATGACTAAAAACTCAAAAACACCACTCACATAATATTTTTACAAGTATTCTAGCTCAACTCTATATATATATATAGAATTAGGCTGGAAAACTATTAATACTAAAACGCTCTTTTTGCTATCAAGTTTTTAACCATTGGATGAAAAATTATAGGGTCAGGATGATATTAGTCGGTTAGAGTTGAGTGGTCCCCCTAGGGTTGAGTGGTCCCCACTGGGTTATAGTATTCAATCCAATGGTTAGAAATAATGAAAAGAGTTGATCCAAAGGCTAAAAAACTGGTAGCAACAATGGGATTTTGCTACTAATAGTAGCCCAGTCCAACTCTATATATATATACATATAGAATCCGGCTAGGGTGCTTGTAAAAGCACAAAGCACTTAGTACTTGTAATTTTTTTACCGTTAGATCTCTGCCTTTGATCATTTTTACCCGTTAGATTATACTATTCAACCAACCACCCACTCAACCCTAGGGGGCCCACATCATCCTAATCACACATCCCTTAATCCAAGGGCCGAAAACTTATAAATACCAATGACTTATACTTTTAAAAGTATAGAAGCTCAATTATATATATATATATATATATATATATATATATAGAGTAGGGCTAGAATACTTTTACAAGTATCACCCAAGTGATACTTGTGTGTTTTTAGCCATTGGATCTACTTTTTGATTACTAATAGTCCTTAGATCAAACACTATTCCACCTACCACGCTCCACCATACCAATCATCTCAGCACATCAATCTTTCCATGACAAGGCTAACAATACACAAGTAGCACTTGGGTGACATTTGGGTGATTACTTTGTACAAGTATCTGCTCCTACTAATATATATAATATTATTATAATATATATAAGTATAGGAATTCCGACAATAAAGACGGAATCCAAAAAATGAATAAAATAATTTCTATGAAATGGTTATGATTAATTTGTTAAAAATTCAAAAAAAATAACGTTCTGATCATCTTATTAAATATAAATAATATCCCTACGAATGTTTATGATTACATTTGTGTTAAAAATGATGTCAAATAAAAAAAAAAGTTTGATAATCTATTATTTTACTACATCTAAATTATTTATAATGTTAGATATGTTAAAAATTATGTAAATTAAGAAAGTTATATCAATCTCTATTAAAATAGTATTCGATTTCTATACAATACTCTTTATAATCAAAATTTTGTGTACAAAAAATTCTCAAATTAAAATAAATGGTTTGACATTTGTTACAAATAAGATTCTAACTTAATATATTTATTAAAATTAAAATTTGAGTTTAATTTATGATAAATTCTAAAATTTTATATCAAATACTTGATTATATTACATTTTTATTATCGTTCGACCGCATCACCACATTAATTTACAATTTTTTACATTAACATGTTGAATAAATTTGATCGCTTCTCTAGTTTAAAATCCATATTCCTCACCTCTCGCACTACATCTCCCATCATAAAAAAGTATATAAAATATTCGAATGTATATAAATAAAGAACAGCGTAGGCATATTATAATACTTCTTAATAAACAATATACACATTAATTTATCAATCTAATTTTTGTTGTAAAATTTGGATATATATATGTCAATTTCTATTGATTATGAAAAAAATATGACAATTGTTAGCGTGCATTTGCACGTACATTAATAGTATAATATATATATAGCATATGATATATATATATTATAATATAATATATATATTATATATATATATATTAGATACTATTATATCTAATTTTGATTAAAAATTTAAAATTTATAAAAATAATTATAAAATAACAAATATTTTAAAAAATTTGAAAAAAAAAAATTGTATTATTTTTTGAAAAAAAAAATAGAGATGGGCTTTTAGTCCAAGGGACCAAAACTGTTTGGTCCATTGGACCAAACCCACTCCTCCCAAGATCTGCTAGGCAGACCTTGGGAGGGCTCCTTGGGAGGCCAAAGCCCTCCTCCCCAGGAGGCCGGGCTGGCCCGGCTGGTACGGCCGCCGTGCCGGGCCGTCGGCCCTCAAAACATAGGCCAGTACGGCCCAAATGTTCAGACCGGGCCGGGCCGGCACAGATGTTACAGAATCCCGTGCTGTATTCGGGCCCATGACCGTACCGGGCCGGGCTGCTCACATGTCGCCCGGCCCGTTTTACATTCTAATCACACCACTGGTGCCTCCAGTAATAGAGACTCCAGTTCGTACTGAGCCCAAACCAAATTGCTGACTAATTTATTTGTCCGGACCGAATCCGAACTCATGATAAGTGACGAGCCCAATTTTCCAGGTTCCGGTCGTAGGGTTTTTGGCCATCGTTCTTTTTCTTTTCTCCTCCCCTCTCTCTCTCTCTCTCTCTCTCCGTCTCACACCCGCCTCGCGCTCCGTGAAGAGCCCTCGCTCCATCTCCGCCGCCACCCATGGCCGCGGCCGCGGCGAGATCGGTTCTTCGCGCCTCTCCCTCCTCTCTCCGGAGCGCCGTGGCGAGGCTCGCCTCCGAGTCCGGGGCCTCGCGCTCTCCGCTCCTCCGCCTCCCCAAGCGAAGCTCCGTCGCCTCTCGCTTTTTCAGGTAAAGGTCGGATCTTTTCTGTTGCCCTCTCCCTTTCTCTCTAACCAACGAAGCTATTTTGTTTGTTTGTTTGTAAGATGTCCTGTTGAGATGAACTTCTGTGTGGAGTCTCTGATGCCGATGCACAGCGCGACTGCGGCGGCTGTGATGACCTCTATGCTCAGCGTTTCCTTGAGGGGATACGGATGGCTCTCCGAAGGTACATGTGAATAACTTCTTTAATATCCGATTGGTCTTTTTTATTGTCAATTTGCGCTTAGGATTGCGAAAGAGTGGTAGCATTTGTTGCTTTGATTGTTTGGAAATGTTTCCGATCATTAGGCTTAGAGATACTTTTTTCTTAGGGTTTAATCCAAAATTATTCTGCTTGTAAGTAATTGCTCCAGCATGCGCACAGCATCGTTAGTTTGTTCAGTATTAAACACGGCATATAATTTCTTGACCTAAAGCTCGAAGTCTTCAACTTGTCTTTGTGAGGAACACATTCTCTCTTTTGTTGTTTTCCTTTGTAGGACGAGTTGAGACTAGATGAAGATCAAGCCCTTAAAAGTGATTCACCTGAAAAGTTTTACGTGAAACCATTTGAATATTTAGTTACATTTGTAACTTCGGAATGGAGATGGACATTTTAGATTTCGAAGATTATTTTACTTCTTAATCATAATAGTGAGGTAGAACTTGGAAGATGTCTATCAACATAATAAGTAGTGTCTCCATGAAAGTATGAATTTACATGCTTGTCCCTTGTTTTCTTTTTATCATCCGTACTCTTGGTTTCTGATGTTCCATTTTTGAAAATTAAGATTAGCCAAATGCTAGCTCTATCTATTTTGGTTAAGCCACATTGTGTCTGGTTACTTCTTTGGGTAACTAAGACTCCTAGTTAGCTAGAAGTAGCCAACGAAATCTGTTTCTTACTATATGCTTTATTTGGCCCGCTTACATAACTCATCCAAAAGTTTCAATTGAGAAAACCAGGTAGCCCGAGAAATGAATGAGGGTTTGTTCAAAATTCACTTAAAAAGGAAATTCTTAAGTTAGTCTACATCAACTTCGACTTATTGGACCTTGCTAAGGCATCATGTAATACTCTATCTCCGACCTGTAGCTTGTTAGATCCATATTTTAACGAACTTGGACGCTAGTAGACTTAGTTAGGTAAAACCTACACCTACTTGCACCCCAATTGGCTGGTTAACCTCAATTGAGTAATTGACTGAGCCTTCACTGAAAGCAACCTAAATTGGCAGCAAACTGGAACTAAGGTATATATTTTTGCTCTGTTCTATACTATAAGCTATTTTCTTGTGCTAGAGATAGCTTGTTCTTGAGCCAATAGGTGTGGTTTAGTTGGCTTCCACTCCCGATTATGGTTCAAATAATCAATCCCTATCTTGATTCAATCTTCTAGTGATGGATTATTTTTTTTAATTGGTGTCTTGTATTGAGTTTGTGAGCAATTGTGGTCTTATGCCCTTCTGTTGGAATAGAATGTTCTTTGGTGCAGTCTTTTTCAAGGAAAACTGTATCAATTAATGATCCTTCAAGATAACAAGTTCATGTGATCTTTGGGCCAGCTATTTGATATAGATACATATTACAGAATCTTCAAAATTGCTCAAAAACTTGCTAAAGTTACATCTCCAATATGATTTACTCCTATTGATAATGCCTTTTAATCAACATCAGTTGGTCAATATGTAGATAAAGAAATTTCCTATTTGTAATAGCCTACCCAGACAGCCACGTTTTCCCTTTAGCAAGCCTGATCTAAACAAAATATGATTTATCTTTTGAGAAAATATTCAAGTCGGAATTTGACCGTCATGCAGATCAAGTTCTATGATGGAAGATACATTGTATGTTTTTCAACTGTATGTAAATTTTTTCTTCTTACTTTTGTTGTGAGAATAGGTCAACTTTTTTTTTCATTCGAAAAACTGCTTGTATAAAGTTATTATTTTCTGATGGGAACCAGTTTATAGGCTTTCTCTCCCATGACTTTTAACATCTTTTTGTTGTGCATTTTCATTTTGCCAAGAATAAAAAGAAATTAGTGAATATGATGTTAAAGGGTTAACTACTGCAAACAGCTCTATCAATTCAAAAATTTTCCATATTTTACTTGTAAGTCAAAAGGTCATGCTGATTCTTTTGTATTTAATCCAGCCGGGAATGATGATGTGTGACAAATTCTAGGTGGATTGTAGCAGAATATATATCTGTTCCCTCCAGATTTACAGGTTGGCTGAGATTTAAGGAGCATTTAATGACTCATATATTTTCGTTGTCTGTATACTGATTGCCTTTAACTTCTGCATGGAAATATGAGAACTGTACTGTTAGGCTGATTGATAAGTTGATGGGTCATATATTAAACTAAAGATATTCAGATTTTGTGTTTTAGGAATCTGGTTTTGTAAATAAATTACCGACCATATCATCTCTTTCTACTGCATTATATCTTTATACGCAGCACATCTTGCACATATTATTTCGATATGCTGAATTTTCTGGTGATTACTGAAAATCTTAACCTAGTGCACTTCCTCATCTAATCTATTTCTGTTTCATTCATTTTGTGATCACATAATGGCTATTAAAAAGTTCGACTCAAATCAACACCAGAGTCGCTACATTCTGTGATCAATTTACTCTCTAAATTATTTCACATGGTGAATATACTTTGTTACTGCTAGTCAAATTAGCAATTGTGCTTCTTCTGTTTTCTTTAACCTATCTCTTATCTGTCTAGGTCTGTGACATGCATCATGAAGAGTATTTGTCTTGGAGACCGTCGTTCTTCTTTCACTTCTGTCTTACCGTTATCTTTTAGTTTGCATAAGAAAAGATGAAACTATTGTGCCACTAGATAGATTGTTATCGTCTCTTAGCTGTGGTTTCTGTTAATCTTTGTAACTTAATACCTGGAGCTTAGATGGTTGAATTTTCATATTTGTAGATGGATGAGTTGTATTTTGCGGAAGAAAGTGCGGTCAGTGGTAGTAGCTGCAGATTTCTTCATCATTAATTGTTGAGGTAGTTGCAACCAGTTTTTTTTTTTTTTTTTTTTTTTTTCATTTAAGAGGTTTGTGTTGCTAAAAGATATTGGATATGTAATTTTGGTACTAAATGGAACTTAAATTATTTTAAGTTGGTTAATAATGCATAATCATCAGTTGGTCCAATGGCATGGCGGTTGATTACTCGATATGTCAACAATTTTAAATATCAAGCAATCAATGAGGTGCAACTGAGAGTTGCAGAATTTTCCAGCAATGCTTTTATTCTGTATTATTTTCTTATTACTTTCATGCTATCTCAGATTGCATAACCATTAATCAGATGCTTCTCTTTTACCTGCTTCATTGTAGTTAACGTTACCCTGAAGTGTGGTTGGCTCATAGTTTAGAAGAATAATTAAATGGATACATGTATTCTTCTTAATTACATACAATATAGGGGTTTGATTTGTCCATAATAAGATTTTAACAATCATGATATTTGGGATAATTCATTTATGATTTATAATATTTTGGTGAAAAAATGTTAAATACCAAATATACTATGCGGTTCACATTGGGTATAGATAAATTATCAAATGACCTTTCTAGTGGCGAGACGATAAATAAGATGTTTACGCGTTCATACTGCACGAGTCCAAACAAGTCTCAAAGTGTGGGTGTATTTGCTTGGTTCTGGAATAGAACTCCGAGCGAGTTATTCACCATCTTTCCTAGCATGGAGAGTTCTCTTTGTTGACGCTCATCTCATTGATTTTAGGTAAAAATGCATAGAACTTACCTGAACTATGAACTGGTTGCTGTTACTCCTATTCCTCGGATGCGAGGTATAAGCAGGGATCCCTTGCCCCGTAGCTGTCTTCCATCCTTTATAGGTGCATTCGTTGCGATCGACGAAGTAACTTCCTCGATTCGTCACTGTTTTCTGACTCCTCGCTTTCCATCATGCCCATTTGCATACTGAACCATCTAATTTAAATGGACCTGCCTCTCGATCACTGAAGTGATTGCGTTCAGGTCCGACGATGAAAGTCAAGTTGGCCGCCACTCGGCACACGTCCTTTGCAGAAATCCCCGTAGGTACTCGATCCCGCGGGTGCTCATTTCGGTATCAACACAGGTGAAGCATTCAAACCTGCACCAACAAATGATGATGCTCAAATATGCAGAAATATCCTTTCATAGATGGCAGTGATTATTAATAGTCTAATAATTATTTTCACAAAGTACACAATCTTACAATGTTATTGAATATAATTCCTGGAATTCTACACAGAGTATATCAGACATGCTGTTAGTTGCAGAAGTTCTGGAAAAGGAAATCAAATGTGAGTTGTCACAAATTTCTAAAGCGAAAGACACTGCATCAGATTGAAGAATATCAAAAATTTTCCTCTCCCAACTCAGTTACTTGCACCAAAAATCAGCACGATCAAGTAAATCCATCACAGGAATCAGCTAATCGAATAATCGAACAACTTCAAACCACTTGGTCGGAAAAAGCTTGATAATTTCCTATGTATGTTGATGCGAAACCACTTGCACATTATAACACAAATTTCACATTAAAAGATGCAGATTAAAAGGATCCAAACCATCAGATGCCAATCTAAGTACATGTTACACAAATTTCACACGATCTGGGAACATGTAATGCAAATTTCACATCGATCGCGGAGTCATAGCAAAAAACAACGTGAGGGTGAATCGAGAGAGAGAGAGAGAGAGCGAGCGAGACGAACCCTGGTCATTGCGAGCTGTGAAGAGGATCGACCCGGTCTCGTCGCCGACGAGGCACTCGGCGATCCTGGCGGGGCGGAGCTGGCCCCCGCCGCCGCCGCCGCCGCCGCCGCCGCCGCCGCCGCCGCTGGGGGTGACGCGGCCGTTGTGGACGACGGTGGTGGAGGAGACGACCTCGGCAGTGAGGGTGTGGCCGGCTTCAGCTGGTCCACCTTCGTGAACGTCGGTTTCCTCTTCGCCGACGCGGTGGCGCCGCCACCGCACCGTTGCTGCGTCGTCGCCACCCAAACCCTAGATCGAGAGAGGACGGGGACGAGGATGCGTTGAAACCCAAATACGGAGCCAAAAAGGAGCGAGCAAGAAATTTATATGCAAGAACGAACGGGGAGAGAACCGAGGCTGAAAGCGTTGGTTGGACGATGAGGGTACGATGTCTCGCAGAGCGCGTTAGAGTTTTCATATTTAGAATTCCACTTACCTTTTTTCGGTATAAGATATAATATTGCTAAAATTCTTAATCCAATTTAAATATTTTGTACAGTATTAATACCCAGGAGCTTAAAAAAATTAAGCGCGCTAGGACGAAAATAATTTTAGAATGAACGATCCCTAGAAAGTCCAGGCGTCATAGTGTACGTGCCCATACCGATCAAAATGGCGGTGCTCAGAAATATCACACACTTTGATACTCAAATTTACTTTGGTATAATTTTTATTTTTATTTTTTAAATTCTTACAATAAAATTAAATATTGATCTATCAATAAAACTAAAGTGAAGTGGCAATATTGTAATTGATGATACAATATTAATTAAGAAATTATATTATTTTCACAACGACAATACGTCAATATTTCGTCAATCAAATTAGATTGTGAGCTTTCATTATAGGTATAATTATAATAAACTAAATTTGAAGGACCAACGTGCAAAAAACTCAATAGTTAAGGACCGAAAATGTAATTCAAAAAGTAGGCTTTAGGGTCTGCGTGGCTCATGTCGGATTTCTCACGTTGGTCCCTAACCTTTTATTTTGCAATTAGATTCTAGTCCATAGTTTTTCATTTCAATTAAATTAGATTCCTAGTCTTTAGGTTTTCATTTCAATTAAATATCTGGCGTTAATTCTAACAAAAATTGCCACATTGTAAGATTTTGTGCTGATATTTCTTGTTAATTAATTGTATTTGTAACGGTGGAACTTTATTAAAGTAAAAAACTAAAGATTATAAAGCTAACTACAAACAAATAAATATTAGGGACCCAAATGAAAAAAACAAAAAAAAGGTTTGTGGCCAATATTGCAATTAAGTCAAATTTAACAAAGGTTGCAACCCCTCAACTAAAGGCCCACACCATTATTTCAATATTTTAAAAAAATTAGGTTACATGTTAAATTTTTAATAATTTTAGACTAAGTTCCAACCAAAATGGTATGGAATCTTAATTTACCAATAATATCAAATATCAACAATGTGATAAAGGATCCTTCATGGAAATCCCAAACTATTTTCTCAAAAGCAAACATAATTTCATAGGCATAAAAAATAATACACATTTTTTTAATCAGCTATAACACATAAAATTTATCCAAAACCAATCATATACGCCAGATAGGATGGAGAAAAATCCAATTTTAAGACAATATAATAATTATATGTTAAAATGATGCTGTAAAAATATAATCAAATTCTATATAGAATATAACTGTGACCTAAAAAACTAACGTAACGGCGCGAAAAATGTTAAAAAGCCAACAACAAATTTCCTGATAAACTTCAAAAACTTTAAAAAGACATATGAGTTTATATTTGGTGGGCCAAAAAAACAAAATAGAAGAGTAAACAGGATATAAAAAGGAAAAGAGAGATGAAGTTAAAAACTGTATGAGCGGAAGCCTCATAAACCTTCCATGAATAATGATGGATTAAATAGTTCAACAAACACCAGCAAGCCATATTTGAAGAAATTTGACTTACACTGTAAATTCAACTGAATTGTATTTTAAACCAAGCAAGCAAGCTCTAACATGGAAGAGTTTAAGTACAAAGCAAAAACTACAGAAGCATTGATAGAAATGTACTGGTGATTTGAGACAATAGGAAATCTAAAAGTAAATCAAACTAGTACATAAGCATTACTCACCATGAAATTTACATTGTATTATGGTGCAAAACAGAACAAACGTATTAAAAAGCACGTAAATCAGTGCGGAGTGACGAAACTAGAGGTCATTTTTGACAAAAGGAAAATAGTTAAACACCATAAAGTGAATAAAATAACTGATCAAATAAGAAACAATATTACAGCCAGATCAGTGCACGCAATACCTGTGAAATTACAAGATCTCAAAATTTCCTAAATCTACGACGAGAAATCTTAATCTATTCGAAAGAGCACAGAACTGAAGTACCAAACTCATATAGTTACAGATCTAAGTCAAGAAATTCACATAGATAGTCAATTCAATAAAATACAATAAGACAATATAAGATTCTTTTTCCACCTGGAACCAAACACCTGAGGCTTAGCTCTGCACACATGACACAACATATGGGGCTCCCTCACCTACTGTAATGGAGAAAATGACTTCCAACCTGTGAAAAGTCGTCAGTATTAGTTGACAATAAAACACCCTACGCGTGCCACATGCATTTCTTTTAGGTAATTGCAGATTTAGTCCATTAAGTTTGGCCAGGATTCGGAGTTCGAATGTAACAATTTAGTTCCTGAAGTATAACACTAATTTCGATTTCATTCTGAGATTTTCAATTTAATATATTTAGTCCACAAAACTTGACCCTTGATCCAATTTTTTCCTTGAAGTGTTTCAGTTTTAATGAACAAAAGTCTAATAACAATGTTGACATGACAATTCAGATGATAGAATAATAGGACATAGAAAAAGAAGTGCAGAAAAAACTCTTTAAGGACTAATTTATTACAACTGAACTTCGAGCACAAAATTGAAACCAAGGTTATACCTCCAGCACTGAATTTGTGATTAAACCTTTCTTTGTTTTGAAACTATATAATATACAAGATAAAACAGTTCAATCTGATCTGCCGTTTCAGTCTAAATTGTAGTAGTACAAGGACAGATGTTAGCAAATTCACCATAAAGTTGAAAACATTGAGAATTCAGCACACTAGCAAACTCTATCATGTAGATTCTCAGATTCTGAAAGGTTCAATCTAAGCCATCGCATCATACCCCATCACCCGTAAAACTCTCTCTCCCATTGAAATCCTAAATGAAAATTGTCCTATCAATATACTATTCCATTTGATTCACCCCTCTAGCCAAACTCATGATCGCCTAATCAACTAAGCTGCAACTTAGAAAACAAAAATTTTGGCAAGTTGTCTTAAAAATTCCTGACTATCACATGTAAGTAATTCAATTCTTTGACATCTAACTTTTTCCTAGCAGAATACAGTGAAACTTGAATCCGGACATCTCATGACAAATTAACATATCTCGTTCCTATGACGAGAAAGTAAATATCTAAGCTGATAGCACAAACTCTAGACATAGTTCACACACCTGTCCTGGACAAGCTAATGGTCGACAAATGTCACAGTCATCCACTCCCTTAAATTTACACCACCGAGAGATTTCTATTACTTTGAGAACTCAGATGCCTCATCTGAAGGTCTAAAAATTTCAGGGTCCATGATAACATTCTTATCCTGATGCAATTGTGCTTGATCTGTCCAACTAACTAGCGCAGACCCAGTACCTCTTCTAAAATTTCTTCCACGTCTCAGTTCGTACAACCGTTATTTTATCAAGGCAAACTATCCGTCATTTCTGGTGCTCATTCAAATCAACCTTACCAGCCAGTTCAACTTTATCATGGTGTATAATTTGATCGTAATTGATCAATTCTCCATCTCCAAAACTCCATCGAGGAATAAGCACAAATTTGTTAGTACATGCATTACCCAAACCTTTTTACAAACCGGATTGAGTAGAACTCGATGATAGGAATATTCTAAAACAGTCAAATGTCCAATTGATTATCTACCCAAGATCAGCACACTTCAAATATGAGCATCTAATAGGACAAAAGAAAATTTTATAAGAGAAAGACCTGCGACAATATTTAATATATTAGAATGACAGCAATTGCAAATTGCGACTGTTATTGTCCACATCAAACATTCATGAGTGACGGTGATCCTAAGCAAAACGTCACTAGTCTATGTTACAGTTTTCGTAATGATAATAAGAAATTATCTATTGATCTGAACAAACTTTTATAACTAAGTCAGCATGAAAAAGGCAGATCAAGAAATCCTCCTTTTTCTTCGGTTCGGACTCTCCCAAATAAAAAATCCCTCCCCCCATTATCATTCTAAAATGAGAATATAAGGAATTCAACTTTCATACAATATCTTAATTGAATTCTATGTAATGATCAATGATTTTTTTTGATTCTATATCTACATGTCTTGAATCCTCGCAACAAAATATCCCATATGTTTTATCACTTAATCATAGAAAAACTGAAAAGTTCTCCATGGCAGAATCCACAAACAGGTAAAATGGTCGACAATATTATGACATGCATTAACTGAATCCAGCCTGCAATAGTCTGATTGTATCAAAAGTCAAGAGCGAAAAAATTGCACGCACAAAACAAAGAAATCTATTACTGACATAAAGAGAAGTACTGATCAAAATCTCTATCAGTTGTTAAACAAAACTAAGAGGACATAAAGCAAGAAAGAAGCAAGAAAGAATGAGAAACTAAACAACTATGAATAAGTACCTCAAATCGCATTAGGTTTCTTGCCAGTAATAATGCGGGATATTTGGAGTCCTCTGCTAAAGGCCTCGTTGAAGAGAATCCTCGTCTGCATTTCTTGGAATCCCGGCAACCAGGACAGTAATGCCACCGGTGCCATAACAACCACTCCAAACAATATGTCATACAACCTTGCCACAGCAACCACAGTATCCCAAACCACAGTGGACTCAATAAACGGCCTGATCACTTGTGCAATAGAAATCAAACCCCAACCAGTTGGAATAAACGCCAAAAGACTAGTAAAAATATCAATAATATGAAAATCTGTGAATTTGAGCAATACTATGATGACCAGTACTATGAGGATGATGATGAAGGCTTGAACAGCCCGGTAATATATGTGCTCCTTTGCTGCATATCTGTCCCGAGCATAGGCCATTACTATGAAAACCCCAACAGCCGCAAACACACATATCCAGGATAGTAGATAGACGGCAATACTGTGGCTCCCACTGGCTATTTTCAGCTGGTATACAATGCCGTACTGGAAAAAGAAGAAGCGGAGATCTAACACTATCTCCATGAGCCTTCCCCAAAGTCCAGTTGTTCGAAGATGGGCTTGTTCTTCATACCACCACACTTCCCAACTCTGTTCTGGTTTTGCAAATATACCCCCGCGATACCATATCCAGCTCATAAAATCATCAAAGTCATAAACAGTTTTTAACCAATCAAAACCTGAAGGGTTGAATGCGAAGGGAGCCATGATCCACGATACCACCAAAAACCAGCTCGAGATCGTCATCACTATATAAACCAAAGTGTCCGAGGCAATAGCACTATAGGATGCATAAACAGTTAGTATCACCCCGAGCTCTATTGCTTTTATAAAATGGCTGCGTGCATACAGCCTGTAGTTCTCAGCAAAACTCTTATGTTGGACAACAAAACCACGGCCGGTGGCCCGGTACTTGGCGCCTCCATGAAGAATGGTTCTCCCATAATAATGGGTCTTAGTTCCCATGGAGAAAGTGAAGAACACTGACGCTAGCTGTAGCTGCATTGTCAAGAAATCCCACAAAGCAGGAAGAAATCCATGTTCAAGAGAGTTTTCGACAATCATCGGTAGTGCAGTAAAAAGGCCGAGTTGAATGATGAACTGCTGATTGAGGACGACTCCAAGAGCCTTGTTATTTGTTGAGTCGGCACTGTCTGTGATCGTTTTCTCAAGTCCACTTAGAGCCAAATAAAGGCGGCCCCACACAAATGCATAAACGGTCAAAACAACCATCATGGTGTTGAAGTAGAATCCAACTGTGGTGTAGAAGAAGGAAAGCATGCGGAAAAAATCCAATCTGTGACCCAATCGGTAAACATCTCTGCTTAAGGTCTGCTCACCATTTCCACTAGCAACCTTAGCTTCAAACATCGATATTTGATTAAGCCCAACATCTCGGCCCTTGCCGACTTGTATATATTCATGGTGGGTAACATTTCCACCCCGCAGCGTACAATTAAAGCCCGCAAATATGTCCTCACTGATATTGATTACCCTAGAGGCCTTACTAATACCACCTCGACTTAAAAACCAGATGCGATCAAAAACGTCAGGATGCCCATAATGCATTCGAACCTTTAATGGGTTGGCCAGAACCCTCTGTCCTAGAGTAACAAAGCTTGTCTCTTGGGCAGACATGAACCAAGCAAGCGACGAGACAGAGCCAGTGAAAACATGCTCCCGAACCCCCAAAAGTGTAGGCTTTCGAGCTCCATAGTAGTGATTGTACTCTTCCAATAAATTCCGCATCTTCAGGGCTTCCTCGAAGTAGTTATCCTGGTTCATGTCGATCGTCTGGACTGCATCACCCCTCGTGAAAATGAGGGCATGGTTCTGGTTCTCAGGCTTACCCTCTCCAAGTTTTAACGGGCCGGGCAAACGGACCCTATATATCTCAACTTCTCTCTCCAATCTCTGGTCATATTTAACTAGAACAGAATAGTACGCCACTTCATCTGTACCAGTGTGGACTTCATCAACATATGCAACACGCAAGGCCTCATTTTTCTTCATGAGATACAAGATCTCCTCAGCACGCGAATCCTTCTTAGCCTTCTGATTACCATATATCTGGCACGCGACCACATAAGTGTACTTCATAAGCGCAGTTCCGTACTCATGCCCTTTGAACAATAAGCTCACCCCACTGCTTGCCCTGCTCAAGTTCCTTGAAGACGGCAACCTGTCGGCGTCCCCCAAACCATATGAATCAACTTCCTGCCTGAAAGAACCAATTGAAGCTAGCTCCCTCGACCCATCCTTTATATCTATCTCGGAAGCAGAATCAAGGAAAGCGAGCATCTTGAGGGCCTTGTAGTAGTACATCATCCCCCTCACGGTTCGTGACAGCGTCTGGCCCCTATACGAGGCCCAAAGCCGAAGATCCCTCAACCTTTCCTCCCATAACTCCTTTTCGCTAACCATCCCTTCCCTCTTCATGCGCTCTAAAAAGTACGCCCAATCATCTTCATAGATCTTCTGCAGATAGAATAGGATGGAAACACCATCTTCATTCTCGGAGTGAAGCTGTGTTTTATCGTAGAGAACTTCCTCATTGTAGTAGGGAGTCAAAACACTAAAAGCCAGCATTTTCTCGACCTGGGGAGCTCGAGGCATGTTCATGAACAATGAGTTGCTGAAAAATGCAATTCTTCGCCGGGCCTCGATATTCTTCGGAACGTTATTCATTGAATCCCTAGAGGTGAGAATAGTATGCAGCCGCCTCACTTGCCTATAAAAGGTAGCGTCATTTTCACCGGGCAATTCAACGGCATTCTCGAAGAGCAGGCCGGTCGCGCTCGGCCGTAGCGGCACCAGCCCTTCTTGCTTAAGCTGCTCAATGCTCTTCTTCGATAACGGGAAATCACGGATAGCAATGTCGTACAGAGTCTGCAAGGTGTTTATCACCTTCGTCATATCCTTCTTCGGCTTGAGCATGAGTTCCAAAAGCGTTATCAGTTTCGCATGGATGCTAGGCAGCACCGCCATCTTATACTCCGCAGTGAATTTCTCCGCGCGCATCGAATCATCGAAAGCAAGGAATATTTGGCTGACGATGGAGTGCTCCTCGGTCCCCTCCCCGACGATCCTCAACAACAAGAACCTAACACTGTCGTACGCCTCGATGACCGCGCACCGCCTGTACTCATTCTTGCAGATTTTCCTCCAGTGCCGCCGGTCGGACGCCTCGAGCTCCTTGGCCTGCCCTAGGGCGAGCAGGAGCTCGTTGGAGAGCAACAAGCACGGCCAGCGGACAACCCTAATGTTCCACAGGTCGGGCGGAAGCTCTAGAAGCTCCACCTCGCGGTCGCTAATAATGTCCTCCTCCCTGAAGGAGGCAATAATCTCGTTCCAAATGAGGGCGAACCGCCTGGCCTCCACCTGGTTCAACTCGATCTTCTTGTAGGGGCGGCCCAACCCGTACCTGAGCTTCAGCCGGAGGATGGCATCTTTGAACTTGCTGCGGAGGGTGCCGCGATCCTTGAAGAGCTGCTCCTCGGGCATGAGGTTGAACTGCATTGCGCTGGCGAAGAACTGGAAGCGCAGCCGCAGCTGCTGCACGTTCCGGATCTCGCCCAGGTGCGAGAAGAGGCCGACGAGAGCGCCCGTGAGCGAGGAGAAGATGGCGTACCAGATCTGAATGTCCATCAGATAGATCAGCACGACGGGGATCCACAGCACGACCGCGGCGAACCTGTTGGCGTGGGCGAAGAACTCGTGCCACTGGTAGTTGACGCGGCGGATGTTGTAGATGGCCTTGGTCGGGGCGACCATGGGCTGGATCTGGAGGAAGTAGCTGAAGCTGAACTTGGCGGCGAGGAGCACGGCCCAGAAGAGGGAGTACTTGACGTTGTCCACGAGCCCTTCCCGGAGGCCGCGGCCGACGAAGGTGCGGGTCTGGAACCACCAGGTGAGGACGTAGAGGATCCGCCAGTTGGTCTTCTCGAGGAAGTTGCGGAGCCAGGGGACGAGGAAGAGGACGAGGGCGAGCACCTCGGGGAGCACGAAGACGGCGGCGGCCTCGAGGAAGTTGAGGAGGCGCTGGTCGGCGGCGCGGGACCAGCGGGGGCCGCGGTCGCGGCGGCGCTGGTCCCAGACGCGGGCGTAGAGGACGCTGAAGGCGACGGTCCAGCCGGCGGCGACGAGGATCTTGAGCGCCATGCGCAGGGCGAGCCAGCGGTTCTCCCGGGAGACGAGGCTGTACTGCGTGCCGGCGTCGAGCATGGCCTGCAGGAGGCGGAGGGCGGCCCAGGTGATGAAGACGGTGAGCACGGGGACCTGGTCGTCGCGCGTGCGGAGGTTGCGCCAGGGCCAGACGTGGCCCTGCCAGGCGACGATGGCGGCGGCCTGGAGGAAGAGGAGGAGCATCACCCACAGGCGGTCGAAGCTGCGGTAGACGTTCCAGAAGGAGCGCTGCTCCACGAAGCCGGTCTTGCCGACGCGGTTGCGGCTGGGGGGCGCCGCGAAGAACCCGCGGGAGAGGTCGAGGGGCCAGCGGAGCCGGTCGAAGACGTGGCGGCTCCAGAAGTACTCGTTGACGTCGTCGTAGTTGCGCCAGGCGGTGTGCGGGGCGGTGCCGTTGCGGCTGGCGGCGACCTCGGCGCTGATGGTCTTGTAGACGGGGACGACGACGCGGGCCAGGAAGGCGTTCTCGCCGGAGATGGCGGGGAGGGCGGGGCGGCCGGTGGCGTCGTCGGTGTAGCCCTCGAGGATGCGGTTGAGGTCCATGGCCATGTGGTGGAAGATGTAGGCGAGGCACTCGGGGACGAAGCGGAGGTTCGCGGCCTCGCCCCAGATGAGGAGGTAGAGGGAGATGTACAGCAGGTCGCGGCGGGGGTCGGCGGAGGAGGAGGACGAGGGGCGGCGGAGGAGGCTGGCGGGGGAGGGGGAGTCGGAGACCCAGACGTTGGGCTTGCGGCCGAGGAAGGCGCACCAGGAGGTGTAGTTGTGGAGGAGCTTCTTGCGGAAGCGCCGGACGACGGCGGGGTCGAGGGCTTCGATGTTGTCGGGCGGGGGCTGCAGGCGCATCTGGGCGTTGGCCAGGAGGAGGACGAGGTGCTCGCGCTGGTTCCGCACGTTGTCGCGCTGGAACCCGAAGAAGGCGCCCAGCCAGTCCAGCAGGTCGAGCCCGTCGTGCCAGGGGACGAACGGCGGCGTCCGGAGGTCCCCCACCGTCCGCAGCGCCGCCATGGCCGCCCGCACCTCCGGGAACCGGAGCGACGGGTGGTCCGCCAGCACGTTGTGGATGGGGATGATGTTGTACGCCTCCGCCTCCGCCTCCGCCTCCGCCTCCGCTGCGCCGCCGCCGCCGCCGCCGCCGGGGCCGCGGCGGGGGCCGTTGCCCGCCGCGCCCGGGACGGGGCGCTGGCGGAGGCTCATGGGGCCGGATCCGGCGACGGCTCCGTTCTACGTTTTTGTCTTCACCGAAATGGAGCGGGGAATGGGGATGAGAGGGGAGGGGAAAGTGGAAGGACAAGGGTTGAGTATGTTACGATTCGGAAGGGGGTGAAAATTTTTGAGAAGAACAATGCTAAAAAACAAAGTCTACAAAAAAAATGTACGGATTCGTCCCTATCCCATCGCCAATTGTTACTTTGCTCCCTCTATATATCTTTTTTAATGTTAACACTCTATGGCCTCTCTCTTTAGGCAGCGCCCATCTTTTTTAAATACTAACTCTATATAACAATTTTTTTTTTTAATATGAGATTGGCAAGTAATTCACCACTCTCTTTTATAAATTTTTTTTAAAAAAAAATTGTATTAAAAAAATTAATAACAACACCAAATACGTCTTAATTTTTTGAAAATTAAAATATTAAATAACATTTTATTTTTTCTGTCCGAAATTGATCCACTTCCTTCTCAGCACTTCTAATATAAAATTAGTTACTATATTCAAATGCAAGTCTGATTTTTTCTTTCTTTCTTTCTTTTCCACAGTTAAGAATATACCATTTAAATTTAAACTTTTTAGGAAAATCTTTAAAACACACCATGTAGTTTCGTAGTTTCTCACTTTGCCCCCTGTGGTTTAAAATATATTAAATTACCCCCATGTGGTTTTGTTTTTATTTTTTGGATAGCTTTTTTGTTAATATTTTATTAAATTATATACAAAAAACTTCAGATACCCATCTAGATTTATCATATATTCACTTTAGTACTCTTTAATTTTAACTTTATCACTGATTTAAGAAAAAAAAATAATGAAATTGATAAGAAAAAGAGAAAAACGAAACCACAGGGGGGCAAATTGATACATTTTAAATCACAGGGGGACAAAATGAGAAACTATGAAACCACGGGGGGCTTTTTGAAGTTTTCCCTAAATTTAAACTACAGGGACCAAATTCTTACGCGTGAATAGTACATGGACCATTCGCACATTTTAGCGGCCAGTGAATGCAGAGATATGGATGAGAACGAGGGGGCGGGGTTAGCGCGGAGTGTTTCGGGACTGGGCGCGACTTGGTGGGTGGGTGGGAGGGTGGGCTGGCGACCTGCTGGTGTTCCCCAAAACCGTTTCGTTTCAAATTCTGCTTCCGCACGAAGTTATTATTAATTAATAAAAAAACTTCAAATACAATCCCTATAGTTCACATTTTTTTACTACAGTACCTTATAATTTTAAATATATTAATTTAGTGTCATATAATTTTATTTTTATTTTTTTATTATTAATTTTACTAATTTTTTTTAAATCAGCGACAAAATTAAAGCTAAATGGTACTAAAGTAAATATTCGATAAATTTAGATGGAGTATCTGAAGTTTTTTATGCATAATTTAACAAAATATTAATAGAGAAACTGACGAAAAGACTATGGATACTAACTTGATACACTTTAAATCATAAAGTACTAAAGTGAGAAAATACGAAACTACAGAGGTGATATCTGAAGTTTACCCTTAATTAATTAAAGAACTATAATAATAACAATAAGAGAAGAGAAGAGCTTCCAATATTGTCCGCATCTTCGTTGGTCCCACTATCTGTAATGATGATCAGGACTTGTTAATTTGTCCTGAGTCAAGATTAAACATAACTTTTGATTTAAATGAAGTTTAGATTTTTTTTCCTTTTTTTTTTTTTCAACTGCTGCTATTTGTTTGATAAAAAGTTAATAATTTAGTAGTTATAGTTATTTTATTTTTTTTTCTTGTTTATTCGATATTTTCATACTGATACATAAAAGAATTAAAAAAAATTAAAATAGAGAAAAATTTTTTGTAAATACTCAATTTTTCACTTTTTTTTTCTAAATTTCAAAAATCACATTTTATCTCCCACAATATATCACCCGTCAAGATTTCGTCAATTTTTTATAATTTATATCAAAAATATCTTTAAAAATAATACAAATACATTAAAAAATATTTTATAGAATAAGTAAGAATAATTTGATCATTTCCGCCTCTCAATTAATGCAATAACTTTTTAAAAATATTTCTGAAATTTAAAAAAAATAAAATATAGGGTTCAATAAAAGAGAGTAAAAAAAAGAGAAAACTTCAAAAACCCCCCCTGTGGTTTCGTGCATTCTCACTTTGCTACCCTGTGGTTTAAAACGTATCAATTTACTCCCCTGTGGTTTCATTTTTATCTTTTCGGAAGCTTTTTCGTTAATATTTCGTTAAATTATATACAAAAAAACTTCAGATAACCATCTATATTTATCGAATAGTCATTTTAGTATCCTTTAATTTTAACTTTGTCACTGATTTTAAAAAATAATAATAATAAAATTGATAACAAAAAGATAAAAACGAAACCACAGGGGGGGCAAATTGATACGTTTTAAACCATAGGGTAGCAAAGTGAGAATGCATGAAACCACAGGGGGGGTTTTTGAAGTTTTACCTAAAAAAAATGAATATTTATAGAAAAAATTTGTTGCATTTTATCCAAAAAAAAAAAATCAATGCTAAATTTTTTTATTATCTTTTTATCTTTCATAATTATTTTTACTGACAACAAAAGTAATCTGTCCATGAAAAAGTAAAATTATAATTACTAACAAATTTAATTTATAGTAAATCAAACAGAAAAATTGAATATTTATGACTAAAACAGATGTGCCCATACAAGAACTTCTAAGTCATTTCTGAAAGCCTCATAATCTGAAAGCCAAAATAGAATTTGAGTGAAAGCTCAAGACTAGTGCGAATTTTTCCCACTTTCAACCTAATAATCTAAGATTGGGAGGACAATTTCTTCGAGCTGATGCGTACATCAGAACAAATTAATATATTTATGGATTAATAGATTCATGTGAAGTCCTATCTGTATTAACCATTATTCAACCAATCATTCGAAAAGTATTATATTCGAGGGCCAACGATGATCGCTTTTAAGGAGCTGTTTGGTTAGATATAATTATAAATATAGTATAGTTAAAAATAAATATAGTTAAAAATACAGTCGTATTCAATTCGATTTAGTAGAAAATATCGTAACTATAAATAATTTGTTTGGTTGAATGCGGTTGAGAAATGTATTTTTAAAATTTTATTATTTTATATATATAACGGTGAGATTACCTTAATGTAATATATATATATATATATGAGCAGGGCTGCTGTGCTCTCAGGAGCACGGAGAGCACGGAGGCCTCCGTGCTTCTGAGCCGTTTTCGATGATGGAATTTTCGAATCAACGATCAACTCCGTTAGACTTGATCTAGCGCATTTGAAGTTTCTAGAAAATAATTTTTGCGATTTTTTAATATCATTTACTTAGCGATCGAAATGATTCAAAATCCATAATTTTTAATGGTTGATATTTGCCGTTTTCAAGTTTAACGGTGTAAAAGTATTTAAATCAGATGAAATTTTGATAGAAAATTCTTTATGCTATCTACGACAAGATCAATATTTCTGATCGAAAATTTTAGTGCTATATCACCACTTTTTATAGGATTTTTATTTTCAGCCGTTAAAAATTATTGATTTTGAATCTTTTCGATTGCTAGGTAAATGATATTGAAAAATCGCAAAAATTATTTTCTAGAAACTTCAAATACGCTAGATCAAGTTTAACGGAGCCCACACCCAAGAGACGAGATCATATCTTGGTCGAACCTGGCCTACACTTCAGAACTCTAACGCATGAACAGGCAAAGACAATGTACAAAGGTCTCCAACCTTACTTTTATTGTAAAGCAACATCACGCTATTCAAATGCTATCTTGCGTAATAATAGATTAGAGCTCTTCAACTTCCCGTTGCCTCTGCCCTTCCCCTCCCCCCCCCCGTCGTCCAACCCCCTCCATATCAACAAACTGCTAATCTCATGGTCCTTACTTCTCTCTATTCATGACAATTTTCTAGACATTCTGGCGTCTCACATTGTCAGCAGTCCCTGTTCAGCCTCCTGATCTGACCGTGACCTGAACCGACCAAGATTGGCATGGATTGGCTGTGTTACTCAGCCGAATGCGTACCTATCCGCTCAGTGAGCACAATCCACTTCAAATGCTTTTCGATTGCTATCTAGTCACTTTGTAATCGCTCTCCTGCGGCACCCGTGACACGCTCAGCCCGAACTTGTGCCCGAACACCCAAACGGCCAACCAATCCACGATTCCCGGAAATGGAAGGTCTAAACTGATGCTAAGGATTGCTCGATT
This sequence comes from Ananas comosus, assembly GCF_001540865.1. NCBI lineage: Eukaryota > Viridiplantae > Streptophyta > Magnoliopsida > Poales > Bromeliaceae > Ananas > Ananas comosus. The sequence goes on along the minus strand of NC_033631.1, from coordinate 8,768,976 downwards.
CCCATTCTATGATTTATGAGCACGTCGCCGAGTCGGCCCTCTAAAGCGGCAAACGAAGCCAAAACGTTCCGTCTTCTACTTAATATCTTTCGTACACTCGATCGAACTCGCCCGACCCCGCTTTCGCCAACACGCCAGGTCCTGCCACCTCGACAAATACCACTTCCATTACCCTCTCTCCCACAACGGCCAACCCTTTACACCTCTTCACGAACCATAACCACGAACACCCCCAACTCTCCTCGCGCCTGCCTAAAACAATGCCAATTCTAGTATCGTATCTAGATGATCTCTTTGGCTAAGCTAAACAAGCTTAGAATCATCTAGCAAACTCTTGTACGACTATTTCTAGGTCATTCAAACCATAATACTAGGCATCTAACACAAACCCCTAGAATTTCACCATGAGAGTCTCTTGAAGCAACCATGGATTTCATGGAGTTCAAAAGCCTCTAAGAGGTTCTCTAAACTCTTGCATAGAATCAAAAACACTAAATTGGCGTATAAATCCAAAACTAGAAGTATTCCCTTGCAAAACATACTCACGCTTAGCGCCAAGCAATCCAGAGTCCACCGTGTAGAGAGGCCTACCCAAGCCCTTTTAAAAGCCCAATCCTTCACCTTGATCTCCCCAAATTCCACGCCTGTCTCGCTACACGCGTCTGGTGACAGAGTTCTAGAGAGAGAGGGAGAACGAAAAATGAAGAAAAATGAGAAAGAGAAGGACCTGCGTGTGAAAAGGGGAGAGTTTGGCCTCTTTATATGTGCTACATACGTAAACTAGGCCCCCTAAACAATATATTGCAGCGACTAAAATCTGTCCTTGCCAGATTCCAAAGTGTACGGCGTACATTTTCTCGGTGCTAACCAGATAACACCGATCTCTAAACAAACCCCGAGAGCAACGTACTTGGGATCTGCTCAAAGGTACCGATACACACTAGAGTGTTACCGGTAACACCAACTGGCTGCGAGAGGCAAACGCCCGAGAGCAATCTACTCTCTGTTCTCGCAACTGCTGTACCAGGTACACGCACAAGTTGGATCAGGTTCACTATTACCGCATGATTGGCTTGTTTTCAGCTCCTTTTCGACTCTACTTCGCGCCGCGAATTGCTAAACACCTTTCTAACGACCTTTTAAACATTATATTTAACTCGCCATCCAACCCTTGTTGGAAGTGTTAAATAGAACTTGTCTTAACGCATTTCTTTACACGCTTTAGTCATTTGACTAAAGTCCCGAAATAGACTTACCCGAGGTTTCGATATTTTACGAATTCATATCTTCCTCATTTTAATTTGCAGCATTAGAAATTTGTTCTGTGGGGAGACAGAAAGGACCTAATTTTGAAGAGAAAACTATAAAAATTAACAAAGCACATGATACATGTCATTGAATACGAGAGGATGGAGGAAGAAAAGTCGCAAGAATAAAAATCAACTTCAAACAAGTAATTTGAAGATGAAACGTATAGAATTAAAAAGCGACATTGATTACATGTTATTGATAGAGAGGCAGGGACGTGGAAAACCAACGCAGACAAAATCAATTCAAAAAGAATATAGTGAGGGTGAAGAAAAACTTGCCACGTGCAAAATTATTGAAAATCATATAGCAGTATGATGTATATAAGCAATATTACAGTATTACTCTATATATATATATTTATAGTATGATATATATATATATAATTATAGTAGTATATACGAATTAAGTCTGAATACTAATTAATAGC
>NC_033631.1:8750281-8767213 GCF_001540865.1 Ananas comosus | reverse complement strand
ACCGATTCGTCGATTCGGAAATTCTATCATCAAACGGATACAGAAGAACAGAGGCCTCCTGTGCTCTTGAGAAGGGCACAGCAGCAGCCCTGCTCTATATATATCTATTATAATATATATATAATATATATATATATATATATATATATAATTAGGTTGGAATACTACTATTAATAATAAACGTTCCTTTTGCTATCAAGTTTTAACCCTTGGATGAAAATTGTAGGGTGAGATGATATTAGTCGGTTAGAGTTGAGTGGTCCCCTAGGTTGAGTGTTCCCCACTGGTTATATAGTATTTAATCCAATATTAGAAATAATAAAAAGAGTTGATCCAAAGGCTAAAAACTGGTAGTAACAATAGAATTTTGTACTAATATAGCCCAGTCACCTCTCATATATATATATATATATATATATATATATAATATATAAAAGTAATTAGGAGGTAAGTTTATCTTTTATTTAAAGCTACTTCTCCAACTGCTGTTGGCAACTAGACTGTGGCCAATTTAGACATAATTCTAACTGCTGTAGTTGGACCTTTCTCGCAATTTCTACTGCAAACAATTAATTATTAAATACATCAAATTAAATATCAAAATTGTATTTATATGTACTTATAACTGTAGTCCAAATTGCAATACTCAACAGTAAAGTAAAAAATCAAAGTAAACATCAAATTTGTATTTGTATGTAATTCTAATTCCAGCACAGTTTAAGGGCATCTAAATCAGTGGCAATTTCGTAAATAAGATGGCAAAACTTATTTTGCTCGGCCGGGACACGCTATCTTCAAAGCGGATAGAGACGGGGAGACTATTTATTTTAGGCGATATATTTCATCAATAACATAGTAAAACGCTCTTTTTGCTATCAAGTTTTTAACCCTTGGATGAAAAATTGTAGGGTTAGGATGATATTAGTTGGTTAGAGTTGAGTGGTCCCCCTAGGGTTGAGTGGTCCCCACTGGGTTATAGTATTTAATCCAATGATTAGAAATAATAAAAAGAGTTGATCCAAAGGCTAAAAAACTGGTAGTAACAATAGGATTTTGCTACTAATAGTAGCCCAGTCCACCTCTATATATATATATATATATATATATATATATATAAAAAGTAATTAAGGAGGTAAGTTTATCTTTTATTTAAAGCTACTTTCTCCAACTGCTGTTGCAACTAGAACTGTGGCCAATTTAGACATAATTCTAACTGCTGTAGTTGGACCTTTCTTCGCAATTTCTACTGCAACAATTATTATTAAATACATCAAATTAAATATCAAAATTGTATTTATATGTACTTATAACTGTAGTCCAATTGCAATACTGCAACAGTTAAAGTTAAATATATCAAAGTAAACATCAAATTTGTATTTGTATGTAATTCTAATTCCAGCACAGTTGTAAGGGCATCTAAATGCAGTGGCAATTTCGTAAATAAGTGGCAAAACTTATTTGCTCGGCCGGGACACGCTATCTTCAAAGCGGATAGAGACGGGGAGACTATTTTATTTTAGGGATAATTTCATCAATACCCTTCTGAAAAATCATAATTTCATGAATAACCCTCTAAACTGAAAAATATCATCAATACCCCTCTTAAAATAAAAAATATTCACATATGCCCTTTAGGTTAACTTTCCGTCAAGTGTTCATCCAATATTTTATAAATACCAATTTTACCCCTAGCAACAATTTAAACATGTAATTTAAGATTAATTATATGATCAATTTTTAACATTTGAATCACATAATAATTTAACATTATTTTTAAAATATTACAATTAAAGATCTATAGTCTATTAAGTGTGATAGTTAAATCTCATTATGATTTTTCGCTTTTAAATTATACATAGTTATAATGCAATTTGTCCACACTAGAATGAACATTAACTATTTAAAGATTTATTTTTAAAAATTTTATTTAAATAACTCACATATTTCATGCTAAAAATATTTTGATATCAAAATTCTCGATATTAGAGTATTACTTATATGATTTGCTCAAACAAAAATTTTTTAATTGAAAATTTTATGAAAACCCCTCATTATATAGCCACTTCAAATAGATCTAACACTGGAAAAGTGTGAATCTTGATTTTCAGAAGTTTAAATGGTTTACATCATGTTTTAACAGGTACTTGATCGTCTAATTTGGACAGTTCTATCATTGAAAAAAAGTATATAAATAAGGTTACTACCGATAGTATTAAAAAAACTCTCTATATATTAACACCCTCTTCACCTAAGGTTTTTTTTAAAAAAATTTTAGCACAATTGAGTTTTTTCAATTCAAACAGATTAAAAATTTTATTAAATTATGTGGGATCTCAATTAAAAAATTTTTAAACTAAGTAAATCAAAAATAAGAAAAACTGATAGTCAAGGTTCTTAAGGTTAAAAAAATAAAACTTAAAAGGGTCTAGTCAAATGATCTAATAGGGTGAGTTTCCTTTATTTTTTCACTCCAACTAATAAATTAGTTCTAGGAGAGTGGTTATTTTTAAATTAAAAGGGTACTTATAAAATTGCCCGGCTGTTAAAATATTTGCTATCAAACAATCACCGAACATTTTTAGGGCTAAATTTAGTCATTTTGTTACTTAACCGTTTTATAACAAATTTTTAACCATGTTATAATAACAGCCGTTAGAAGAAAGGATAGTTTTTTGAAAATTTTTATATGAAGGGTAGTAATATGATATCTTCAGATTTGTAGGGAGTATCTCGGATTATTTACATATTATGAGAGCGGTAGCAGTGAAATGCCCTTTATCTATAAACATCTATTAACCCGTGGACTTCAAGCTCTTTTCTTTTCCTTATTTTTTATGAAAAGGAGGGGGGGAATATGGGCACCACCCCTCTAAATTATATTATAAATAATAATTTATAGATACCTTATTTTTTTTATTTTTTTCTTTTTGATTTTCACACTTCAATCATACACGGACGTCCCTCCGCTTTTTTTTTTGTTTTTTTTTTAGTGTCCGTCCCTACCGAGCTTCCTCCTCTTTAGTTGTTTTTTTTTTTCTTGCTCTGCCCTGACTCATCGTGAATCCTTTGTCTCCTCTTCTTCTCATTCTTTTTCACCCTCTCCTTCCCTCTCTAAACTGCAACCATAGACGTCGGCATCGCCGGCCTCCGCCTTCAACCCGATCACGTCCGCTGCACCTTCTCCACGCGCGACCGGCGCTCCGCTCGACCCGGCACGTCCCCCCGCCCCCCTTGCCGCCACAACAACTACTCCACCTTTGCCTCCTTTGCGCCTCTGTCAGCTACCACGGCCAGCGCCATTGCCAATGAGCACCCAAAGACAGCCGGTGGTGTCGTGGATCTAAAACCTTATTTCTCCAATTTGGTTTCTATTGTAAAATACTAGCGCTTCATTTTTTTTCTTTTTCTGAATCTTTTCATAAAATAATATCTAGAAATTAGAAGGCCTTCCAAGAGCTTATGTTCTCATCTTCAGTCTATTACTCCACTATTGATCACCCTACGCAACTCATCTCTGTCACTCAACAAACCATACTTGGATTCTTAAGTAATATTATTTTAAATTAAAAGTATATGAGTTTTTTTTTTAATTTTTCTTCTTTTGATGACTAAAGTGTTAATTTTTCTCTAATTTGTTTCATTAGTTGAAGATTGCAACAACTTACATACAACATCGTGCCTGCTTCTGACCGCAATGGTACGTATCACCATCCAACATTACACATTGAGATGGAATTATACAAGAGTAATAGGGAATTACTGAGTTTTTTTTCCTCATCCTTTTTTTTATCCTTTTTGTGGGGGATCATAGAGAAAATAAGTTTGTAAAAGAATGGAGTATTATTAATTTATTTAAAGCTAAGATTTAATAGAAAAGTTTAAGAGAGGGAGAGAGGAGAGGAGAGGTAGAGAGGGGAGGGAAGAGCAAGGAGGGGAGGAGGGTTAGAGGGGGGGGAGAAGAGAGAGGGAAAGAAAGAGTGTAGAGAAGAGGGGGAGAGGGGAGAGAGAGGAGAGGAGAGAGGGAGAGGAGAGGAGAGGAAGGAAGAGCGTAAGTAGAGAGGGAAAGGAGAGGAGTAGGAAGGAGTAGAGGAGGAGGGGAGTAGAAGGAGTGGTAGGGAGGAGAGAGGGGAAGAAGGAGGAGGAGAGAGAGGAGGGGTAGTAGAGAGAGAGAGCTAGGCGGGAGGAGGGAAGGAGGAGTAAGAGAGGAAGAAGAGAGGAGGGGAGAGTAGAGAGGAAGAAGAAGGAGGGAGGGAGAGGAAGAGGAGGGGAGAGGGAGACGGAGGAAGAAGGTTAGTAGGAGGGAGGGAGGAGGAGAGGAGAGAAGGGAGAAAGAGAATAGGGGGAGGGGGTAGAAAGGGAAGAGGAGGAGAAGAGGAGAGAGAGAGAGAAGGAGTAGGGAGAGGGAGGTAGAGAGCAGAGGTAAAGAAGAAGAAGGGAGGATGAGAGAGAGGAGAGTAAGGAAGGAAGAGGAAGAGAGAGAGTTGAGAGAGGAGGAGGAAGGGGAAGAGAAGAGAGAAGAGAAGAGAAGCCAGGTAGGAGTGGCGGAGAGGAGGAGAAGAGGGTTATAGGAGAAAAAGGAGGAAGGGAAGAAGGAGAGAGAAGAAGAAGAGGAGGAGGAGGAATGAGAGGAGGAGGAGAGAGAGGAGGAGATGAGAGAGAGGAGGGAAGAGAGAGGAGAAGAGGGGAGGAGGAGGAGAAGAGAGAATGGAGGTAGAGAGGAGGAGAAAAGGAGAGAGAAGAGAAGAGAGGAGGAGAGAGAAGGAGGAGAGGGAAGAGGGGAGGTAGAGAGAGAGGAGGGAGAGAAGTACGAGAGGGGAGAGGACGGAGGAGGAGAGGAAAGGAGAGAGAGGGAGAGAGGAGAGTGAGGGGGGAGGAGGTAGGGAGAGGAAGATAGAGAGAGGAGAGGAGAGGAGAGGGGAGAGTAGGAGAGAGAGAAGAGGGAGGGAGAGAGGGAGAGAGAGGGGAGGAGAAAGGGGAGGGGAGAAGAGAAGAAGGACGGAGAGAGAGAGGAGGATAGAGGAGGGAGGAAGAGAAGAATAGAGAGGATAAGAGTAAAAAAAAAAAAAAAAAAAAAAAAAGGAGAGGTAAGAGGAGGAGGAGGAGGGAAGAAGGAGGGGAGGAGAGAAGAGGAGTTAGAGGAGGGAGAGGAGGGAGGGAGAGAGAAGGAAAGGGGAGGGAGAGAGAAAGAGAGAAGAGTACGGAGAGAGAGGAGAGAGAGGGAGGAAGGGGAAGAGAGAGGGAGGAAGAGGAGAGGAGGAACGAAGGAGAGGAGAGGGTAGACGGAGAACGGGGTAGAGGGAGGGGAGGAGGAGGAGTTAGAGTAGTAGAGGAAAAGAGTAGTAGAGAGAAGAGAGAAGAGGGAGGAGAGGAGAAGAGAGGAGAGGGACGGAGAAGAGCGAGGGAGAAAGGAGAGAGAGGAGAGGAGGAAAGAAAGGAGGGAGGAGGGAGAGAAGAAGAGGGAGAGGAGAGAGAAGAAGAAGAGAGGAGGTGGAGGGTTGATTAACTGCTTCTAATAATTTGGAGGAGTGTGCACTTTTAGTTGTTTTTATTATTACTTTTGCTTTTTTCTTTTTTTAAAATTTATTTTTTCTTTATTTCTGGCTAAATTCTTACAAGTTTATGAGTAAGTTTTTTTTTTTTACCTTTTATTTTTGCTTCATTGTTAGGTAAAACTTTATGAGTTGCATTAAAAGGTTAGTTTAATCAAACTTAAACTATCCGCTTCTTTTTTTTTTGAAAAAAAACTCTTTATGATAGTTTTAATGCAATTTATTTTATCTTCCTCTCAAAGTTTGTAATAGAAGGAAATAGAAACAAAAGTAGTGACATTTTTATTTTTATCCAGTATAGGTGGGTCCAAAACGACCCGCAATTCCGTGCGACAGTAAACCACGTTTCTGGTTGTGTGTCAAAGTTTCCTTCTTGCGGTAGCAATTGAATAGTAATATTGAACGCACGAGTTAGAGCAAATTTGCAGTGGTTTAAGGACTGTGTCTTTTCTGTAAGAAAAGGACTTACCCTTTTTAACAAGTTATTGTAACTCACGAAATAGATTTAGTTGCCCCTGGTTTTTCTTTGTAGTAGCAGCAAATTACTATATAACTGTTATAGATAGCACTAGGCTCAAAACTTTTATAGATAATCCATGGTGACCATTGCAAAGTGTTTTGTATAGTGTCTTTTTCCTTGGATAAATTGTAGTGTTGGTTCCTGTACTTTTTGTCAAGTTTTGATTTAGTCCTCGAAATAAATAGTCATTCGGTAGTGCCTTCTTTTCTTCTTTTTTTTTAACACTTGCCTTGCACGTGTTCGTTGGCTCTTCATCCCTCTCTTATTTTTGCAAATTACTTCTTCTTATCTACTCCAATCTTTTTTTGATTTTATTTTTATGCATTATTGAATATATATGAAGAAGAAGCAACATCATAATATACTTCTTATACTTTATGTTTTTCTCTTCAATTTACTATTGTAAGCTTTTGATTACTTATGAGGCTGTGATGATTCTGTCTTCCACTCTTTGCCTCTTAATATAATGTATAATGTCTTGATAAGAATTCATAGTTTGCTTCTCTATAGGAAACTACTTACAGTTATTCTTTTTGCTTGAACCAAACGTTATATCTTTTTTGAAATATTTTGGCATATTTGATAAAAATAGCTAACAATGCTCATAAGTGTTTGATGGATGTGTGCATTTAATTTGTATTTACTGAACGAATGATAGATGATTCTTTTTTGCATATCCAAAAATAGATAGTAATAAGTATAAGAATTTTAGAGCTTTCTGTTCAAATAGCATAATCATGTCACAACCTTAGTTTTAGATGAGTTTAACATGCTCATTTAACCCTCCGATTTGTAATCAAAACAAACAGAAAAAGAAACAGAGCATTTGCTATCTTAGAATGGAAAGGTACTTAATAATATTTCTTATTTCGTTTTGTAATTTTTTACTTCGTATTCGCTTTCTAGATACTACTGCCACTCTTCTAGCATTTGATCTATATTAATTTGTTTTTGTTTGCGCATTCATTTTAGGTTGATGAGATATGTCGTTTTATGTAATTTTTATAGAATTTTTTTTTATCATTCGACATGCTAGAAAGGCAAAGATCAGCTACTCAGAGAAGATATTTAGGTAGGCAATGATGACGGATTGAATCATCGCTATGCATTCAAATTAAAGGTTGATGAGATAGCATCCCATGAAGTTTCATAACGTCCATTTCTTCTCTTCATTTTTTTTTTTCGAATTCATAGTAGAAGATTTAAATGACATAGGAATATGGATGTCTACATGGCAACCATTACAGCCATTTACCTTTACAGTAGCTTGATTTTCAACTAAAGAGAAGGGATTGGAAACTATTTGATGTCAACTAATATTAATTCAGATGATTAACTGAGCCTTTGTTTGCCCAATTATTTCTAAATTTTTTATAATTTTTGATTCTACAGAATTGTTTTCTCCCTTGGTAGCTTCTTCAAGAATTTGAAAATATTATATTTTCAGTTGGCTAATGCCTTCATCATTCATTTTTTAATTTTTTAGTTCTTTTTCTTTATACTATTTTAATATAATTTACTAGGCAATTGAATACTTAAATAGAGAATTACTTGCTAAAGTTTTCTTTTGGAAGCAAATAATGAGAAAAGGAATTGGTTTCTTACGACAGAATAATCCCAAAAGAACTTGAAGTGGTATTTTTTTTATTCTTTTTTCTGTTGTTTATTTTAAATCATCTATACTTACAACTAAGTATATACTAATTGGTTTGTAACTTAGGTTGCTGGATATGGGGGACAAAAAAGACTTGCTAATCTTGGATGTGAAAGCGCTCATTGGGTTAATGGTGACCTTTTGATTCTTGATGGTAACCGGTAACGTATTTATCTTTCCTATTAACTATGTGTTTGTTTATTTTATTATGGGGCGTATTTTAAGATAAAGCTACATTGAATTTTGTAGTTTATCAAATAGGGGCCTTTTATTTCTTTTGTTTGCTGGCACCTAATTTTTATTTCATCGAATTCTGCTACCAGTTGAAATTTTGTATCTATATGCGTTAAAGAGGCAAAGGATGAGAGAAACTATGCAAGGTTATTGAGTTATGTTCTTTATTTATTTGTTTGTATCATATTATTAATATTTTGTTATCATGTGATTTGAAAAGTTTCTTTACAAGATCTGTGCGTATAAAGTCACCGACAGAATATCTTAATTTTGCCAGTTGGAAATTTACTTATATAAATTCTGTATAAATGAATTTTTATTTGACAACAAAAAGTTTTTTTTTCCCTCTTTTGTTACTGTTGTTCTTTTTCGAAAAGTGAATTTACAAAAAAATAAAATAACATAAAAATACATCTCTATGAGTCCTCAATTGTATTAAAAACTTGAGGTATAAAAACCATCGATGAAGTCAATTATGCATTAATATGTAACTTCTTCCCTTTTACTTTTTTTTAATTATTTTATTTGCGGCTTTCGTGTTGCATATATAAATATTCTATTTCAATTTATTGAACTGATATGTACTTTTTAAATTGCAATATGTATATGTATATAAATTACTACAAAGTTGTTTATTTATGTAATAGCTTAAAAAGCAAACGGCACACTTATAATATATTTTTATCCTCACATGATATTAAAGAAAATTTAAGAAAAATTGTATTTCAATAATATCTACCCGCCGCAACGCGCGGGTCGCTTCACTAGTTTTATTATTATACTATCATCAAGTAGTCGCGGCGCGGGCCCCACCCCGTTTCCATCTACGCGTCGCACGAGGGCCCCACGTTTCTTTTCCGTTGCAATGGCGCCCACCGTTTCGAGTCGCGGTGTCGCACCCGTTTTTACCGTTACGGAATGCGAGCTGGTTTCGCCCCCGTTTCCGTTTCTTGTCATGCGATCATTGCGATGTGATTAAATAATAGAAGGGGGAATGAGTTAGCTCAGATGCTTTAAAATTCGAAATGGGTGTTACATTTCGATCTGTCGAATCACAGACACCCCTTTATACCAAAATACTAATTTTTTATTCAAAAATAATAATTTTTAAATATCTAAAATAAACTGATATAATTATTTTTACTAATATCTTCATTTTTTATATATAACTATCTGCTATTTTTCTTGTTTCATATTATCTATCTAAATGTTACTTTTCTTATCCTCGGAAACAATTCAATTTTCATCCAAACGTTATTTTTTTTATCCCCATACTTGTATATATTTCTGTAATAATTAGTTTTTATTTATATCCGAACCAAACGATACCTAACTTGGCTCGATAATATTTTCTGGCCGTTGATGTATTGACACTAAAGCAATATTTGTTTGTAGGTACGCTTCTTGTTTGCACGTAGCTACAGCTTCATTGCAATTATAATTATGTGTAAAAATTCAATGCTACAGTGATGAATTTGAATTTGACTGTTATAATTAAAACTACACCTGACAAGAACATCAATTGTGACGCCTTGCTTTCCAGAAGAGTCATCCATCTTAAAATTATTCTAATTCTAATATGCTTAACCTTTTTAATCTCTCGAGTCTGGTCACCATAAAAAATAGTATAACGAGATTAAGAGGTTTAGTTATACTATACTCTTTATATAGGATTATTTCAAATTCTAATAATGTCACATATCATGAAAAGGTTGAACGATTTGAAAATACGCCCAAAAACTGTTTGGTTGCATATGTTTGCAACTGCACTGCAGTTTAACTAAATGAAGATCCAAATCTGTTTGGTTTGATGTCTTAGAATTCAATTGCGCAGTGGAAACTATATAAGGAGACCCAATTATAGCAATTGTGTTGATAATTTTATACAAAAGGTAAGCTTACTTTCCAAATCATTACTTTTTAAACAAAATTGTACATTAAAACTAATTTTCGCTACCATATATATAAAATCATAAAATTTTAGAAATACACTTTTCAACCACGTACAAATAAATAAATTATTTATACCGACAATATTTTCTATTATATCCAATCAAACAAAATACAAATAGTTATAACTATTGTATTTGTATTTCTAACTATGTGTATCTCCAACTACAATATCTATAATCTATAACTCTATATAAATCCCCAATAAAAATGATGACATGGCAAGCCCTCCTTTTTTAAATTTTTTATATTTTTTTGCTCTCTTTGAACCGACCTTTCCTCTTCCTTCAACCGTTTCTTTTTTTCATATGACATTTTATCTTTTGCTTTCTTTGAACCGACCTCTCCTCTTCCTTCAACCGTTTCTTTTTTTCATATGACATTTTATCTTTCCAATGTGACCGTTTCTTTTTCCCATATGGAAGTTATCTTCTCCATGCGACCGTTTCTCTTTTCCATATGACAATTTATTTTTTCGGTCATGCAATCGTTTCTCTTCGCCATAATTTTATATGATATTTTATTTTTCCAATGTGACCGTTTCTCTTTCCCATATGAAATTTATCTTCTCCATGCGACAGTTTCTCTTTTTCATATGACAATTTATTTTTCTGGCATGCAACCATTTCTCTTCACCATAAGTTGTGGTTTCTTCTCCTGCTTCTTCATTGCCATTTTCTTTACCATCTTTCCTTTTTTAGTACAGATTAACCAATTCTCTACTTTTATTTATCTATAGAATTCTTCAGCATATTTAATAATATAATCTGTGCATTCTTTCATGTTGGATTTGCACAATTGTATTGATTTTTATTTTTTATTTTTTCATCATTCCCGTTATGGTTTCGATAAACAGCCTGAGAGTTACTAAAAAAGTTCAAATGATAGCGCCGGTGTAATATATATTATATATACTATTTTCCTTCCATATATATATATATATATATTTATTACTATATATATATATATTAGATGTTTTTATGATATGAAATTTTTTATTAAAAAAATTTTTCGTTTTTTGATTTTTTGTTTTTTAGTTTTTCGAGCTGTCTTAAGTGCTCCTTTTACATGAAATCATCTCAATGCAAGTTGCTGTTCCATTTGAATATAATTTTCTTTTTCTCTAAAATATTTATCAATTATTATTTTGGCAAGTTTTGAATTAGATTATGATATATATCAGTATCGGAGAAGAATCATTTTCAATTAGTTGTTTTTCACTTTGAGAATTGAAAAATAATTCTTTTTATTACTATTCTTATTACATTATTCCTTATTATAATATTATTAAATTTAAAATTAATATATATATATATATATATATATATATTATATTATATATTGATATTATATTATATATATATTATATATTATATATATTATATAGAGCAGGGCTGCTGTGCTCTTAGGAGCACGGAGGCCTCCGTGCTCCCTGAGCCCGTTTTTGATGATGGAGTTTTTCGAATCGACGATCGTCTCCGTTAAAACTATCTACGTATTTAAATTTTTCAGAAAAATAATTTTTTGGATTTTTCGATACATTTAAGCCTAACAAATCGAAGGATTCAAAATCATAATTTTTGAACGGCCTGAAATAAAAATCCTAATAAAAAAGTGGTAGATGATACGCACAATAAAATATTCGTACATAAAAATATAGATCTTGTTGAGATAGTATAAAAATTTTTATATCAAATCATCATCTGATTTGATACTTCTACACGTCTGAACTTGAAAACGGTCAGATATCACCCATTAAAAATTATGGATTTTGAATCCTTTCGATCACTAGGTATAGATCATCTGAAAATAATCACACAATTATTTCTAGAAACTTCAATGCGCTAGATCGAAGCCTTAACGAGCCGATCGTCATTCAAGAAAATTCATCATCGAAAACGGCTCAGGAGCAGCGGAGGCCTCTGTGCTCCTGAGAGCACACAGCACCCTGCTCTATTCTATATATTATATATATATAGTATATATATATTATAATTATACTATTAAATACTATTATATATATATACTATTATATACTATATTTATATCTATTCTATATCTAATTATTTTTTGATAAGTTTTATTTCCTTTTTTTATGATAGATACTTTTATTTTTATTGGTAGGTTTTTATATGTTTGTTCCGTCCTGCTTCGTAATCGCATCCCTCTTCAATTAGTATTTCTAATTATTAATCTAACAATCGGTCACAAACTACAACAGCTAGAATGGTAACTAATTTTATTAAAAGATTTTTTCTTAATTAAAGCACACCTTTTTCATTTGAGATAACAGAGAGAAAAGCTGATGTGGATTGAAATTAATAAGAGTAACGTAGGCACATGACTTTTTATATGCTAATCTAAGCAAACATGATATTACTATTATCTGAAACTAATTTTAGTATTAAATATATATATATATATATATATATATATATATATATATATATAAATATAAAATTTAATTAGTAAATTTTTTAATAAAATTTAATTTTATTTGATAAAATTTGATCGTTAACTATCAAATATATATTCACTATAATAGAGACTTTTTCCTGAATTGGGTGGTGCAGTGACGCAATGTTTTTTTGGTTCCAGCATTGCTCTTTCAACATACATCAGCATATAATTAATTAAAATTGACTTAAAGTTAGAGCTCAGCAAATCTACAATTTAAAATATTAACACTCTCATGCGAGATCTATGGAGCCCTATTTAAAACAAATAAAAGATTTTTTTAAAAAAAAAACCTATTATAAAAATCAAATAAAAAAAATATTATTATTATCTATAGTAAAGAAGATCCTGTAGTATTCTATAAATTTTAGAGAAATACTAAGCCTACTACCCAAATTAAGGGATTGTAATCTCTACTAATAACCCTTTATGGTAAGTAGAGTAAAAAAGGTAATTGGATAAAAGAAGATTACAATTCATAATGGGTTATAGTCCTAGCATTGCTGATTAATTTAAAAAGAGTAAACTTCAATTTGCCCATATGTATTTTAGCTGATTTTCACTTTGTGATCCCGTGATTTAAAATTTTCACTTTATTCACTTGCGGTTTAGTTTATGTTTATGCCATCGAGTGGTTCAAAAAAATTGCACTCTGTTCTCCTTTAATTTAGCGTACTTTTTATTTTGTCATCCTCTGTATTTTTTTTTAAAATTTTATTTTATCTTTCTATTTTATATAAAAATTTTTAATAAAATAAAAATTAAATTACAGAAGAGTAAAATAATTTTTTTTAATTGTAAAATAATAAAGTGAAAATGATGTAAACACCACATGCGGTAAATTTGAAATTTTCCATAATCTAAGATTTAAATAAAAAAGAAAATAGTTAGTCGTATTCAAAATTTCAAACGTGTCGTATTCAAATGTCTCAGTATTCAACGCATTTGGACTATTGGGAGCACCTGGCGCTTGATATTTTATAAAGAAACAAACCTTTCCCTAGACTAGGTCCGGTAGACCGAGCCAATCAGATTAAACTCTATACAAAAAGAAGCTAAGCCCGGCGCGTGGAGCCGGTCTAAAAGTACATAAAATAAAAAGGTTTAATACAGCTTTGTCCGCCGCGAAAACCTCGTTTGAGAAGAGCTGAACCCGGTCCAGGAGATTACGCGTGGAACCGGTCTAAAAATACATGAAACAAGCTTTAACCTCAGTTTGTAAATTATGCAGTTGAACTACAGTTTAGATAAATATTATTTTACGATATCTTTAACTTTTTATTAAACTAAAATTCACCATATTTTTGTTACTATTGTTTATTTGATGAGAAGTTAATATATTCAGAGCTGACTTTTTTTCATTTTCTATATTTGTTTGATCCAAAATATTTACATTAACATTCAAAATTCTGAAAAAAAAATAACACCAGTGTATTGTTTTATTAATTTTAAATTTGTCTTTTATATGAAATTGATTCTGCTATTACTTATCGGTCAACTTAATTTATAGCGAACCAAATAGAAAATATAAATATCACTTCACTCTTTTTCACTTTCAATGGAGAGAAAGTAAGCTTTTAATTAAAAATAAATTACTATTTATTGAAGAGAGCAAAAGTATAACATTAGGGCAAAATTTTGCACCCGCAGAAAAGGCGTAATTACTTTCAAAATCCAAAATTCAATGCATACGTATTCCTTGTAATTAGGGACGAAGTCAGAAATTAAGATTCGAAGGGGCCAAAATTTAAATTTGATAAGAAAAAAGTTGACCTCGAATAGTAAGAAAAAAAAATTTGTCAAATTCATCGATCAGTTATTTCTAACAACAATAACGACAATATACTAAAAAAGGAACAAGACTGTAAGAATTGAAGGGAAAGGACCAAAAAATTCGAAAAAAAAATTGAGACATTTTATTAAAAAAATTAATTTGAGCCCCTAAAATTAAAATCTATAATATTCTAATTTTTATTATAAAGAACCTTTATGTAATTTTAAAAAATTGAGGAGGGGACATGGCCACTGTGGGCCCCTCAATGGCTCCACCCCTGCTTGCAATTAAGGTATATTTAGTTGGTCGTAAACCTGAAACTAAACATTATATTCAGTTTGGCATTTTTTTATACTTGTTTGGATCCGCGTAAAATATATGGTTCTTACAAATAGTTTTACAGATTTTGGAAAATAAAGTTGTCGTTTTTGCGTTTTTCTAATAGAAAAAGAAAATTTTGGATGTGGAAGGATCCAGGCTATACTAAATTATTATATAAGATAATATTTTATTTTTCTATATAGTATTTTATTTTATACAATATTAAAATATATATACTACATTATATACTTATTATGAATATATATTTAATTTACTATATATTATAAGACTAATATATGTTGAATGATAATTAGTATACCCTGTAATAGAGTTAATTTCATACAAATTTCTATAAATATAGTGAATTGTAAGTATATTCCTATAAAGTTTAACTATTATATGTTGTTCCTACAAAAATTTTAATATTTTCAAATATATCCCTCTGTTTTGTTACTGTTAATCCTAATAACAGAGACATATTTGAAAATATTANACTTATTATGAATATATATTTAATTTACAAATATATATTATAAGACTAATATATGTTGAATGATAATTAGTATATCCTGCAATAGAGTTAATTTCATACAAATTCCTATAAATACAGTAAATTGTAAATATATTCCTATAAAGTTTAACTATCATATGTTGTCCCTACAAAAATTTTAATATTTTCAAATATATCCCTCTGTTTTGTTACTGTTAAAGTACACTTATTTTATAAGTGAAATGATCCCTTTTTGTCTTCACAAATATATCCTTTAAAAATTTCAACGGTTAATTGAAGAGGGGTAAAGAGGTCAATTTATCTCATTAACTAACTGGGGTTAAGTATCTTACCTATAGTTAAATAATTTTTTTCAACGAATCTTAATGACAGAGACATATTTGAAAATATTAAAACTTTTGTATCGACAACATATGAAAGTCGAACTATGTAAAAATATATTTATAATTTACTATATTTACAGAAATCTGTATGAAATTAATCCTATAATATATAAATAGAATAAAAAAAAAAAAACTTCCGCACTTTTTCATTTTAGTATCCTATGCTTTAAAGTGTATCAAGTTAGTTTCCCGTGGTTTCTCACTTTATCACTTTAGTACCCTGTGGTTTAAAGTGTATCAAGTTAGTACGCTGTGATTTTATTTTTGTATCAAGTTTGTACCATGTGGTTTTATTTTTGTATCAAGTTAGTACCCTACAGTTTTTAAACCATAGGGTACTAAAGTGATAAAGTGTGAAACCATAGGGTACTAAACTGATAAAATGCGAAACCACAGGGTACTAACTTGATACATTTTAAACCACATGGTACTAAAGTGAAAAAGTGTAAAACCACGGGGTACTAACTTGATACACTTTAACTCACAGGATACTAAAGTGAAAAAAATGAAACCACAGGGGGGTATTTGAAGTTTTTCATAAAAAAAATAATATTTTTGTTTTTAGAGTGTGAGGGTGGTGGGGCCCAGTTAGGGATTCGAGGAAAGGAACATGCATTAGCGCCAGCTGGGGCGATACAATTGGGAAGGGATCCTCGGTGTAACCGTGATAGTTTAAAAGATATTCGTGGGGCCCACCTCTTTTGTGGGCCGTGATACGTAACCGTTGCACTGAAGATTTATGCGAAATTATTGCATGCAAATGGTGCACCCTCTATAGCGAGAAAGCCTACTTATCACACTTATATCACATCAGTAATAACAAACTAATTAAATCACTTTTTATGAAAAAAAAAATATATAATAAAAATATTTTTTTTATAATAATGACGTGACAGGTTAATCTAAAAAAAATTTATTTATCAACTATTCACTTCAGTACCCTTTAGTTTTAACTTTGTCACTGATTTAACAAAAAAAAATTAATAAAATCGCTAATAAAAAAATATAATTAAAACCATAGAACATTAAATTGATACACTTTAAATTATAGAATACTAAAGTGAGAAAGTATGAAACCACGCGGGTGATATTTGAAACTTTTCCTAAAAAACCTGTTATGGCAAATATTAAAAGTGGTGTATGAAATATACTGAATACACCGGGTGCATGCAAATAGCTTGAACTGAGGTTGCTTAATTAAGCTTGTTTTCTCTCTCGCGTACATAGTCGTGACCTTGTCGCGTACTCCATTAAAGCTAAGTTAAGCGTGTTAAGGAATCTCTTTTGGGTGCCATTTGTGTACGAAGCAAATAATGAATCCCTTCACACCACTTTTGTTTATTATTATAAGTGAGTCTATTTCCATCAAATATAAAAAAAACAAAAAAGTGAGGAAATAATTAGTATGCATCATTAATTTTAATAAAGTGTTTTCTAGAACAACCCAACCCTTGTGACTGAGAATAATCTCAGCCCACTTTTGATCGGTTGGTTTGTTTCAATATCTCTAAAGAAAGAATATCTCTTCACCTGACCTTTTTTTTTTTTTTTTTTTTAGTGGAGTAATATTATCTGTACA